>NW_028187279.1:600000-777272 GCF_964204655.1 Triturus cristatus | reverse complement strand
ACCCCCCTCCACCCAACACTCTACACTCTACTCCCACTCCTACTCCCACCTATACTCTACTCCCTACCCTCTCCTCCCACACCTCGGACCTACACCTACACTCATACCCTACCCTACACTCTACTCCTATTCCCACCTACAATCTACACTCTACTCCCACCTACACTCCACATTCTACTCCTACTCCCACCTACACTCTACTCCTACTCCCACCTACAAACCTACACTCTACTCCTACTCCCACCTATACCCTACACTCTACTCCTACTCCCACCTACTCCCTACATCCTACACTCTACTCCTACTCCCCCTACACCCCTACACCCTACTCCTACTCCCACCTACACTCTACTCCCACTCCCATCTACACTCTACTCCCTATACTCTACTCCCACTCCTACTCCCACTCTCACCTATACTCTACACCTACTCCTACCTACACTCTACACCTACTCCCACCTACACTCTACTACCTACTCCCACCTACACTCTACACTCTACTCCTACTCCCACCTACACCCTACACTCTACTTCCACTCCTACTCCCACCTACACTCTACTCCCTACATACTACTCCCACTCCTACTCCCACCTACAGTCTAGTCCTACTCCCACCTACACTCTAGTCCTACTCCCACCTACACTCTACTCCTACTCCCACCTACACCCTGCACTCTACTACCACCTACACTCTACTCCTACTCCCACCTACACCCTAAACTCTACTCCACCTACACCTTACACCCTACACTCTACTCCCACTCCTACTCCCATCTATACTCTACTCCCTGCACACTACTCTCACTCCTACTCCCACCTACACTCTAGTCCTACTCCCACCTACACTCTGCTCCTACTCCCACCTACACCCTACCCTCTACTATCACCTACACTTTACTCCTACTCCCACCTACACCCTACACTCTACTCCCACCTACACCCTATACTCTAATCCCACTCCTACTCCCACCTACACTCTACACTCTACTCCTACTCCCACCTACACCCTGCACTCTACTCCTACTCCCACCTACACCCTACACTCTACTCCTACTCCTACTCCCACCTACACCCTATAATCTACTCCCACCTACACTCTACTCCCTACTCCCACCTACACTCTACTCCCACTCCTACTCCCACCTATACTCTACTCCCTACACTCTACTCCCACTCCTACTCGGACCTACACCTTACACTCTACTCCTACCTACACTCTACTCCTATTCCCACCTACACTCTACACTCTACTCCCACCTACACTCCACATTCTACTCCTACTCCCACCTACACTCTACTCCTACTCCCACCTATACCCTACACTCTACTCCTACTCCCACCTACTCCCTACATCCTACACTCTACTCCTACTCCCCCTACACCCTACACCCTACTCCTACTCCCACCTACACTCTACTCCCACTCCCATCTACACTCTACTCCCTATACTCTACTCCCACTCCTACTCCCACCTACACTCTACACTCTACACCTACTCCCACCTACACTCTACACTCTATACCTACTCCCACCTACACTCTATCATGTACTCCTACTCCCACCTACACTCTACACTGTACTCCCTACTCCCACCTACACTCTTGTTAGAAATGGGATTTCTGGTTGGCTAGGGCTTGCGCCAAAGCCAGGCAGAAACCACCACTCTAGTCAGGGCTGGGGAGTTACACGCCAAAGATAACCCCTGCTCACCCCCTTGGTAGCTTGGCACGAGCAGTCAGGCTTATCCCGGAGGCGATGTGTAAAGCGTTTGCGCGCGCACCCAGCAACAACACCCAAGGCCCACCACAAAGGAAACTCCACACAAGGTATTATATAAAAATAGCCTTTGTATTATACCAAACACATTAGATAAAAACACACACTTTACAATGTGCCAACAGGCACGGGCAGAATTTACAAGGGATTATATGTACAGGGGACAGGGCCACATGGACCACTGTCAGGAATTAGCACTTTGTAGAATAGCACTTTGAACGTAGGAATAATACTGTAGTACAAAATAGCAAATGTAGCACACAACCAGTAACTACTGGTAACAGGTAAGTACCACCTACGCACCCCTAACCACATTAGGGAAATATCGCGCAGGGAACCAGGACCTCCCTAGCACCACCTGTACTAGGGGCAAACAACCACCTAAGTATCACAATACCTGTAGGGGTCTAAGCATATTACACATGATGCATCACATTCAGCGGTGTAAAACAAGGCACATGACGCATAAAAACACATTCAGAGGTGCAGGGAAACACAATTGCGCAAGAACTCACATTAGCCACCACCTGTGGCAGTCCCTAGGCCAACTGGCCTTGTAGGGGGGCTAGGACGCCCTAGGTCCCAATGTCAGGGCAAGGCTGCGCAGGCTGCGCAAGCCCAAAGCGTGGAGGGCACAACCTACACAATGCAGCTGCCCACTAAGTGCTGGGCAGCTGGGAAAAGGAGCGTGGGCACCACGGTGCCTCCCAAAACAATATCCAAAACGTTGGAGCCACCTAGGCTCTAAAACAACATGTCCCCCCAGTACTGTGGCCTAAATGATGCAGCTGCCCACTACTTGCTGGGCAGCTGGGAGGTAATCAAGCCTGGCACCACTGTTCCCTCCAACCACAGATGCGGGAACGTTGCAGCTGCCCGCGCTGGTGCGGTGCAGCTGTGACTCAGCCCATCAGGAAAGCAAGTACAGGCACAACACGTGCCGTGGGAGCCCCCCCATCCGTGACTCTTAACAATACTGGGGCAAAACGATGGAGCCACGTAGGCTCGATAAACATTATGCCAAACGTTGGAGCGGCCTGCGACGGCGGGTCCGCTCATGAAGAGGCGCTGTTTGCTTTACTCAGTGCGGCCCCTCTGGGCCTGGATACATCGGTATCCCCACAACGGTGGAGCAGCCCGCTCTCCGGGCGGGACCGCTCGGAATCAGTGCCACGACCGGCACCTCCCCTCCCCCTTGAGCCCTCACTCACCGGCTCTGGGGGCGGTTTCCTTTCCTCCGGTCTCGGCTTCCCGCGTTTCGCCCGGGCCCTCTCATGGGACCCGGGACTTCCTCATGGAGCCTGCTAGGCTCCGTCTCGATCTCTGCCGGCGGGGCAAGGGCTTCCTCTCCTCGCTCCGCCCCTGTCGCAGGCCGACCATGCCTGACTTCCGCCCTCGGTCGGGACGGTGATCTCTTCTCCGCGAACTGAGGGGTAGGCACCCTCGTTTATTTAAATCAAGAGCGGGGTGGGCACCTGCGCACCATAATTACCGCAAAAGTCGCGGGGTGGGCACCCGCGCAAACAACTAATGAAATAAGCGGACATAAGCGGGGTGGGCACCCACAATTAAGCATCCAGAGGGAAATCCCTACGTCGGGGATTCCCTCTTCCTCATGCAGCGTCGCGCTGCCAAGGCCCACAGGTTCCTCCTTCCTGGGGGGAAAGATAGCACTTCCCAGGCGCTAGGGACAACAGAAAGTCCTGGAGGCATCAAGGGGGCAATGTAGGGCCCAGGGGCCAGCACACGGGGCCCTCCAGCAGGGAGGCAGCCCCCATGGCGGTCCCTCCTGGGCCCCACCAGCAGCAAGCCCCCTCCTGTCAGGATCCCAAGCAGAACAAGTGATAAAGCACTCACCAGGCGCTAGAAGTAAAGTCCTCCAGTATCCAGGGCATCCAGGGGCTGGGCAGGGCCCAGGGAGGCAAGCCTTCCCCTGGGCCCCAGCAGCAGCACGCCCCTGGTAGATTCAAGACAGACCGCAAAAACATTTTCATGGGGTCACAGCCCCTCTTTTATACACCAAATCCCTTTGTCTCAAGGGTGCAGGGAAGGGGCGAACCCGATACAACTGGTTCCTGAGCACTTTGTTTTGCTCAGCCCCTCTCCCTATTCACAGCTCAGGCCAGGGTCATCAGTCGCACCACAGGGGGCGGAGCCAGCATTGTGTGGGGAAAGCCCAGCCCTATTCAGGACCCAGGTGTACTCCTCCCAATCATCTAGCTGTTGATCTCCCTATTCACCACTGGGTGACTCCTCCTGACTCTGGGGATTCCCTAGCCCGTCACCTGACCTCAGCCAGCCAATTACTAGACAAGGCACTCATTTCACACTGCACACAGAAGTGCCCACTTCTAGAAGTGGCACTTCCACACTAGATACATGCACGCTGCACACATCATCGCGCAGCATTTTATCACACGAGTCCGTACATACCAAACTCACACCTGCACTCCCCACGAATCAGGAACTACTAGGGACACATACATTCCTCCATGCATTCCTATGGGAGGGCAGGCCAACCTCACTACACGCACGTACTTTACCCTGGGACACAGTGGTAAAGTGTGCAGAAACCAAAAATCACTAACACAAGTCACAGTTAAAAAACAAAAAGTTTCAGGGGTGAACCTGCCAGAAGGCCAAGTCCAACAACTCTACACTCTACTAATACCCCCACCTACACCCTACACTCTACTCCTATTCCCACCTACACTCTACACTCTACTCCTACTCTCACCTACATCCTACACTCTACACTACTCCTACTCCCACCTACACCCTACACTCTACTCCCACTCCTACTTCCACCTACAATCCATACTCTATTCCCACCTACACTCTACTCATACTCCCACCCACACCCTACACCCTACCACTCTACTCCTAGTCCCACCTACTCCCTACTCTTTACACTCTACTCCTACTCCCACCTACACCCTACACCCTACACTCTACTCCTACTCCCACCTACACTCTATTCCTACACTCTACTCCCACTCCCATCTACACTCTACTCCTACTCCCACCTACACTACTCCTACTCCCACCTACACCCTACACACTACTCCCTACTCCTACTTCCACCTACACCCTACACTCTACACTCTACTCCTTCTCCCACCTATTCCCTACACTCTACTCCCACCTACACCCTACTCCTACTCCCACCTACACCCTACACTCTACTCCTACTCCCACCTACACTCTACTCCCACTCCTACTCCCACCTACACTCTACTCCCTACACTCTACTCCCACTCCTACTCCCACGTACACTCTACTCCTACTCTCCACCTACACTACTCCTACTCCCACCTACACCCTACACTATACTCCCTACTCCTACTTCCACCTACACCCTACACTCTACACTCTACTCCTACTCCCACCTACACCCTACACTCTACTCCCACCTACACTCTACTCCTACTCCCACCTACACCCCACACTCTACTCCTACTCCCACTTACACCCTACATTCCACTCCACTCCCTACTCCCACCTACATACTACTCCCTACTCCCACCTACACTCTACTCCTACTCCCATCCTACACTCTACTCCTACTCCCACCTACACTACTCCTACTCCCACCTACACTACTCCTACTCCCACCCACAATCTACTCCCACTCCTACTCCCACCTACACTCTACTCCTACACTCTACTCCCACTCATACTCCCACCTACACTCTACTCCTACTCCCACCTACACCCTACACCCTACTCCTACTTCCACCTACACCCTACACTCTACTCCCTAAACTCTACTCCCACTCCTACTTCCCACTCCTACTCCCATTCCTACTCCCACTCTCACCTATACTCTACACCTACTCCCACCTACACTCTACACCTACTCCCACCTACACTCTACTCCCTACTCCCACCTACACTCTACACTCTACTCCTACTCCCACCTACACCCCGCACTCTACTCCCACTCCTACTCCCACCTACAACTCTACTCCCTACACACTACTCCCACTCCTACTCCCACCTACAGTCTAGTCCCTACTCCCACCTACACTCTAGTCCTACTCCTACCTACACTCTACTCCTACTCCCACATACACCCTACACTCTACTACCACCTACACTCTACTCCTACTCCCACCTACACCCTACACTCTACCCCACCTATAATCCTACACTCTACTCCCACTCCTCCTCCCATCTACACTCTACTCCCTACACACTACTCTCACTTCTACTCCCACCTACACTCTAGTCCTACTCCCACCTACACTCTACTCTACTCCCACCTACACCCTACCCTCTACTCCCACCTACACTCTACTCCTACTCCCACCTGCACCCTACACTCTACTCCCACCTACACCCTACACTCTACTCCCAGTCCTACTCCCACCTACACTCTACACTCTACTCCTACTCCCACCTACACCCTGCACTCTACTCCTACTCCCACCTACACCCTACACTCTACTCCTACTCCTACTCCCACCTACACCCTACACTCTACTCCCACCTAAACTCTACTCCCTACTCCCACCTACACTCTACTCCCACTCCTACTCCCACCTACACTCTACTCCCTACACTCTACTCCCACTCCTACTCGGACCTACACCTTACACTCTACTCCTACCTACACTCTACTCCTACTCCCACCTACACCCTACACTCTACTCCTACTCCCACCTATACCCTACACTCTACTCCTACTCCCACCTACACCCTACATCCTACACTCTACTCCTACTCCCACCTACACCCTACTCCTAATCCCACCTACACTCTACTTCCACTCCCATCTACACTCTACTCCCTATACTCTACTCCCACTCCTACTCCCACCTACACTCTACACTCTACACCTACTCCCACCTATACTCAACACTCTATACCTACTCCCACCTACACTCTATCATGTACTCCTACTCCCACCTACACTCTACACTCTACTCCCTACTCCCACCTACAGTCTACACTTTACTATTACCCCACCTACACCCTACACTCTACTCCTATACCCACCCACACTCTACACTCTACTCCTACTCTCACCTACACCCTACGACTCTACACTACTCCTACTCCTACCTACACCCTACACTCTACTCCCACTCCTACTTCCACCTACAATCTACACTCTACTCCCACCTACACTCTACTCCTACTCCCACCTACACTACTCCTACTCCCACCTACACCCTACACACTACTCCCTACTCCTACTTCCACCTACACCCTACACTCTACACTCTACTCCTACTCCCACCTACACCCTACACTCTACTCCCACCTACACTCTACTCCTACTCCCACCTACACCCTACACTCTACTCCTACTCCTACTCCGACCTATCACACTACACTCTACTCCTACTCCCACCTACACCCTACACTCCACTTCACTCCCTACTCCCACCTACACACTACTCCCTACTCCCACCTACACTCTACTCCTACTCCACCTACACTACTCCTACTTCACCCTACACTACTCCTACTCCCACCCACTATCTACTCCACTCCTACTCCCACCTACACTCTACTCCCTACACTCTACTCCCACTCATACTCCCACCTACACTCTACTCCTACTCCCACCTACACCCTACACCCTACTCCTACTTCCACCTACACCCTACACTCTACTCCCTAAACTCTACTCCCACTCCTACTCCCACTCCTACTCCCATTCCTACTCCCACTCTCACCTATACTCTACACCTACTCCCACCTACACTCTACACCTACTCCCACCTACACTCTACTCCCTACTCCCACCTACACTCTACACTCTACTCCTACTCCCACCTACACCCCACACTCTACTCCCACTCCTACTCCCACCTACACTCTACTCCCTACACACTACTCCCACTCCTACTCCCACCTACAGTCTAGTCCTACTCCACCTACACTCTAGTCCTACTACTACCTACACTCTACTCCTACTCCCACATACACCCTACACTCTACTACCACCTACACTCTACTCCTACTCCCACCTACACCCTACACTCTACCCACCTATACCCTACACTCTACTCCCACTCCTCCTCCCATCTACACTCTACTCCCTACACACTAGCTCTCACTTCTACTCCACCTACACTCTAGTCCTACTCCCACCTACACTCTACTCCTACTCCCACCTACACCCTACCCTCTACTACCACCTACACTCTACTCCTACTCCCACCTGCACCCTACACTCTACTCCCACCTACACCCTACACTCTACTCCAGTCCTACTCCCACCTACACTCTACACTCTACTCCTACTCCCACCTACACCCTGCACTCTACTCCTACTCCCACCTACACCCTACACTCTACTCCTACTCCTACTCCCACCTACACCCTACACTCTACTCCCACCTAAACTCTACTCCCTACTCCCACCTACACTCTACTCCCACTCCTACTCCCACCTACACTCTACTCCCTACACTCTACTCCACTCCTACTCGGACCTACACCTTACACTCTACTCCTACCTACACTCTACTCCTACTCCCACCTACACCCTACACTCTACTCCTACTCCCACCTATACCCTACACCTACTCCTACTCCCACCTACACCCTACATCCTACACTCTACTCCTACTCCCACCTACACCCTACTCCTAATCCCACCTACACTCTACTTCCACTCTCCATCTACACTCTACTCCCTATACTCTACTCCACTCCTACTCCCACCTACACTCTACACTCTACACCTACTCCCACCTATACTCAACACTCTATACCTACTCCCACCTACACTCTATCATGTACTCCTACTCCCACCTACACTCTACACTCTACTCCCTACTCCCACCTACAGTCTACACTTTACTAATACCCCACCTACACCCTACACTCTACTCCTATTCCCACCCACACTCTACACTCTACTCCTACTCTCACCTACACCCTACACTCTACACTACTACTCCTACTCCTACCTACACCCTACACTCTACTCCCACTCCTACTTCCACCTACAATCTACACTCTACTCCCACCTACACTCTACTCCTACTCCCACCTACACTACTCCTACTCCCACCTACACCCTACACACTACTCCCTACTCCTACTTCCACCTACACCCTACACTCTACACTCTACTCCTACTCCACCTACACCCTACACTCTACTCCCACCTACACTCTACTCCTACTCCCACCTACACCCTACACTCTACTCCTACTCCTACTCCGACCTACACACTACACTCTACACTCCCTACTCCCACCTACACCCTACACTCCACTTCACTCCCTACTCCCACCTACACACTACTCCCTACTCCCACCTACACTCTACTCCTACTCCCACCTACACTACTCCTACTCCCACCTACACTACTCCTACTCCCACCCACAATCTACTCCCACTCCTACTCCCACCTACACTCTACTCCCTACACTCTACTCCCACTCATACTCCCACCTACACTCTACTCCTACTCCCACCTACACCCTACACCCTACTCCTACTTCCACCTACACCTACACTCTACTCCCTAAACTCTACTCCCACTCCTACTCCCACTGCTACTCCCATTCCTACTCCCACTCTCACCTATACTCTACACCTACTCCCACCTACACTCTACACCTACTCCCACCTACACTCTACTCCCTACTCCCACCTACACTCTACACTCTACTCCTACTCCCACCTACACCCCACACTCTACTCCCACTCCTACTCCCACCTACACTCTACTCCCTACACACTACTCCCACTCCTACTCCCACCTACAGTCTAGTCCTACTCCCACCTACACTCTAGTCCTACTCCTACCTACACTCTACTCCTACTCCCACATACACCCTACACTCTACTACCACCTACACTCTACTCCTACTCCCACCTACACCCTACACTCTACCCCACCTATACCCTACACTCTACTCCCACTCCTCCTCCCATCTACACTCTACTCCCTACACACTACTCTCACTTCTACTCCCCCTACACTCTAGTCCTACTCCCACCTACACTCTACTCCTACTCCCACCTACACCCTACCCTCTACTACCACCTACACTCTACTCCTACTCCCACCTGCACCCTACACTCTACTCCACCTACACCCTACACTCTACTCCCAGTCCTACTCCCACCTACACTCTACACTCTACTCCTACTCCCACCTACACCCTGCACTCTACTCCTACTCCCACCTACACCCTACACTCTACTCCTACTCCTACTCCCACCTACACCCTACACTCTACTCCCACCTAAACTCTACTCCCTACTCCCACCTACACTCTACTCCCACTCCTACTCCCACCTACACTCTACTCCCTACACTCTACTCCCACTCCTACTCGGACCTACACCTTACACTCTACTCCTACCTACACTCTACTCCTACTCCCACCTACACCCTACACTCTACTCCTACTCCCACCTATATCCTACACTCTACTCCTACTCCCACCTATACCCTACATCCTACACTCCACTCCTACTCCCACCTACACCCTACTCCTAATCCCACCTACACTCTACTTCCACTCCCATCTACACTCTACTCCCTATACTCTACTCCCACTCCTACTCCCACCTACACTCTACACTCCACACCTACTCCCACCTATACTCAACACTCTATACCTACTCCCACCTACACTCTATCATATACTCCTACTCCCACCTACACTCTACACTCTACTCCCTACTCCCACCTACAGTCTACACTTTACTAATACCCCACCTACACCCTACACTCTACTCCTATTCCCACCCACACTCTACACTCTACTCCTACTCTCACCTACACCCTACACTCTACACTACTCCTACTCCTACCTACACCCTACACTCTACTCCCACTCCTACTTCCACCTACAATCTACACTCTACTCCCACCTACACTCTACTCCTACACCCACCTACACTACTCCTACTCCCACCTACACCCTACACACTACTCCCTACTCCTACTTCCACCTACACCCTACACTCTACACTCTACTCCTACTCCCACCTACACCCTACACTCTACTCCCACCTACACTCTACTCCTACTCCCACCTACACCCTATACTCTACTCCTACTCCTACTCCGACCTACACACTACACTCTACTCCTACTCCCACCTACACCCTACACTCCACTTCACTCCCTACTCCCACCTACACACTACTCCCTACTCCCACCTACACTCTACTCTACTCCCACCTACACTCTATTCCTACTCCCACCTACACTACTCCTACTCCCACCGACACTCTACACTCTACTCCCACATCCAATCCACACTCTACTCCCACCTACACTCTACTCCCACCTACACTCTACCTCCTACTCCCACCTACACTCTACTCCTACTCCCACCTACCACCCTACCCTCTACTACCACCTACACTCTACTCCTACTCCCACCTACACCCTACACTCTACTCCCACCTACACCCTACACTCTACTCCCACTCCTACTCCCACCTACACTCTACACTCTACTCCTACTCCCACCTACACCCTGCACTCTACTCCTACTCCCGCCTACACCTACACTCTACTCCTACTCCTACTCCCACCTACACCCTACACTCTACTCCCACCTAAACTCTACTCCCTACTCCCACCTACACTCTACTCCCACTCCTACTCCCACCTACACTCTACTCCTACACTCTACTCCCACTCCTACTCGGACCTACACCTTACACTCTACTCCTACCTACACTCTACTCCTACTCCCACCTACACCCTACATCCTACACTCTACTCCTACTCCACCTACACCCTACTCCTAATCCCACCTACACTCTACTTCCACTCCCATCTACACTCTACTCCCTATACTCTACTCCCACTCCTACTCCCACCTACACTCTACACTCTACACCTACTCCCACCTACACTCAACACTCTATACCTACTCCCACCTACACTCTATCATGTACTCCTACTCCCACCTACACTCTACACTCTACTCCCTACTCCCACCTACACTCTACACTCTACTAATACCCCACCTACACCCTACACTCTACTCCTATCCCACCCACACTCTACACTCTACTCCTACTCTCACCTACACCCCACACTCTACACTACTCCTACTCCCACCTACACCCTACTCTCTACTCCCACTCCTACTTCCACCTACAATCTATACTCTACTCCCACCTACACTCTACTCCTACTCCCACCTACACTACTCCTACTCCCACCTACACCCTACACACTACTCCCAACTCCTACTTCCACCCTACACCCTAAAGTCTACACTCTACTCCTACTCCCACCTACACCCTACACTCTACTCCACCTACACTCTACTCCTACTCCACCCTACACTCTACTCCTACTCCTACTCCCACCTAAACACTACACTCTACTCTACTCCCACCTACACCCTACACTCCACTTCACTCCCTACTCCCACCTACACACTACTCCCTACTCCCACCTACACTCTACTCCTACTCCCACCTACACTCTATTCCTACTCCCACCTACACTACTCCTACTCCCACTGACACTCTACACTCTACTCCCGCCTACAATCCACACTCTACTCCCACCTACACTCTACTCCCACCTACAATCTACACTCTACTCCTACTCCCACCTACACTCTACTCCTACTCCCACCTACACCCTACCCTCTACTACCACCTACACTCTACTCCTACTCCCACCTACACCCTACACTCTACTCCCACCTACATCCTACACTCTACTCCCACTCCTACTCCCACCTACACTCTACACTCTACTCCTGCTCCCACCTACACCCTGCACTCTACTCCTACTCCCACCTATACCCTACACTCTACTCCTACTCCTACTCCACCTACACCCTACACTCTACTCCCACCTAAACTCTACTCCTACTCCCACCTACACTCTACTCCCACTCCTACTCCCACCTACACTCTACTCCCTACACTCTACTCCCACTCCTACTCGGACCTACACCTTACACTCTACTCTCCTACCTACACTCTACTCCTACTCCCACCTACACCCTACACTCTACTCCTACTCCCACCTACACCCTACATCCTACACTCTACTCCTACTCCCACCTACACCCTACTCCTAATCCCACCTACACTCTACTTCCACTCCCATCTATACTCTACTCCCTATACTCTACTCCCACTCCTACTCCCACCTACACTCTATACTCTACACCTACTCCCACCTACACTCAACACTCTATACCTACTCCACCTACACTCTATCATGTACTCCTACTCCCACCTACACTCTACACTCTACTCCCTACTCCCACCTACACTCTACACTCTACTAATACCCCACCTACACCCTACACTCTACTCCTATTCCCACCCATACTCTACACTCTACTCCTACTCTCACCTACACCCTACACTCTACACTACTCCTACTCCCACCTACACCCCACACTCTACTCCCACTCCTACTTCCACCTACAATCTACACTCTACTCCCACCTACACTCTACTCCTACTCCCACCTACACTACTCCTACTCCCACCTACACCCTATACACTACTCCCTACTCCTACTTCCACCTACACCCTACACTCTACACTCTACTCCTACTCCCACCTACACCCTACACTCTACTCCCACCTACACTCTACTCCTACTCCACCTACACCCTACACTCTACTCCTACTCCTACTCCGACCTACACACTAACTCTACTCCTACTCCCACCTACACCCTACACTCCACTTCACTCCCTACTCCCACCTACACACTACTCCCTACTCCCACCTACACTCTACTCCTACTCCCACCTACACTCTATTCCTACTCCCACCTACACTACTCCTACTCCCACTGACACTCTACACTCTACTCCCACCTACAATCCACACTCTACTCCCACCTACACTCTACTCCCACCTACACTCTACTCCCACCTACAATCTACACTCTACTCCTACTCCCACCTACACTCTACTCCTACTCACACCTACACTCTACTCCTATGCCCACCTACACACTACACTCTATTCCTACTCCCACCTACACTCTGCACTCTACTCCTACTCCCAGCTACACTACTCCTACTCCACCTATACTACGCCTACTCCCACCTACACTCAACACTCTACTCCCACCTACACTCTACTCTACTCCCACCTACACTCTACACCCTACTCCTACTCCCGCCTACACACTACACCCTACACTCTACTCTTGCTCCCACCTACACCGTACACTCCACTCCCTACTCCCACCTACACGCTACTACCTACTCCAACCTGCACTCTACTCCCTACTCCCACCTATATTCTACACCCTACTCCCTACTCCTACCTACACTCTACTCCCTACTCCTACTCCCACCTACACTCTACTCCCTACTCCTACTCCCACCTACACTCTACTCCCTACTCCCACCTATACTCTACTCCCACCTACACTCTAATCCCTACTCCCACCTATACTCTACACTCTACACTCTACTCCCTACTCCTACTCCCACCTACACCCTACACCCATACTCTACTCCCTATTCCAACTCCCACCTACACTCTTCTCCTACTCCCACCTACACCCTACACTCTACTCCCTACTCCTACTCCCACCTACACCCTACACTCTACTCCTACTCCCACCTACACTCTACTCCCACTCAAACCTTCACTCTACACTCTACTCCTACTCCCACCTACACTCTACTCCTACTCCCACCTACATTCTACCCTACTCCCACCTCCACTCTACACTCTACTCCTACCCCTTCTCCCACCTACACTCTACACTCTACTCCTCCTCCCACCTACCACCCTACACCATACACTCTACTCCAACTCCTACTCCCACTCCTTACTCTCACCTACACTCTATACTCTACTCCCACTCCTACTCTCACCTACACTCTATACTGTACTCCCACTCATACTCCAACTCCTACTCCCACTCCCACTCCTAATCCCACTCCTACTCCTACTCCCACCTACACTACATCTACTCCACTCCTACTCCCACCTACACTCTACACTCTACACTCTACTCCTACTCCCACCTACACTCTACTCCTACTCCCACCTACACCCTACACTCTACTCCCTACTCCATTCCTACTCCTCACCTACACTCTACTCCTACTCCCACCTAGACTCTACACTCTACTCCCTACTTCTACCTACACTCTACACTCTACTCCTACTCCCACCTACACCCTACACTCTACTCCTATTCCCACCTACACTCTACACTCTACTCCTACTCCCACCTACACCCTACACACCTACTCCCTCTCCTACTTCCACCTGCAATCTACACATTACTCCCACCTACACTCGACTCCTACTCCCACCTACACCCTACACTCTATTCCCACCTACACCCTAGCACTCTACTCCCTACACTCTACTCCCCACTCCTACTCCCACCTACACTCAACACTCTACTCCTACTCCCACACTACACCCTGCACTCTACTCCTACTCCCACCTACACCCTACACTCTACTCCTACTCCTACTCCCACCTACACCCTACACTCTACTCCCACCTACACTCTACATCCTACTCCCACCTACACGCTACTCCCTCTCCTACTTCCACCTGCAATCTACACATTACTCCCCCTACACTCTACTCCTACTCCCACCTACACCCTACACTCTACTCCCACCTACACCCTACACTCTACTCCCTACACTCTACTCCCACTCCTACTCCCACCTAAACTCTACACTCTACTCCTGCTCCACCTACACCCTGCACTCTACTCCTACTCTCACCTACACCCTACACTCTACACTACTCCTACTCCCACCTACACCCTACACTCTACTCCCGCTCCTACTTCCACCTACAATCTACACTCTACTCCCACCTACACTCCACTCCTACTCCCACCTATACCCTACACCCTACACTCTACTCCTACTCACACCTACACCCTATACCCTACACTCTACTCCTACTCCCACCTACACACTATACCCTACACTCTACTCCTACTCCCACCAACACTCTACTCCCATTCCTACTCCACCTACACTCTACTCCCTACATTCTACTCCCACTCCTAATCCCACCTACACTCTACTCCAACTCCCACCTACACTCTACACCCTATACCCTACTCCTACTCCCACCTATACCCTACACCCTACACACACTACTCCCTACACTCTACTCCCACTCCTATTCCCACTCCTACTCCCACTCTCACCTACACTCTACACCAACTCCCACCTACACTCTATACCTACTCCCAACTACACTCTACTCCCTACGGCCACCTACACTCTACACTCTACTCCTATTCCCACCTACACCCTACACCCTACACTCTACTCCACTCCTACTCCCACTCCTTCTCTCACCTACACTCTATACTCTACTCCCACTCCTACTCCTCACCTACACTCTATACTCTACTCCCACTCCTACTCCAACTCCCACTCCACTCCTACTCCTAATCCCCACTCCCACTCCTACTCCCACCTACACTACACTCTACTCCCACTCCTACTCCCACCTACACTCTACACTCTACACTCTACTCCTACTCCCACCTACACTCTACTCCTACTCCCACCTACACCCTATACTCTACTCCCTACTCCCATTCCTACTCCCACCTACACTCTACTCCTACTCCCACCTACACTCTACACTCTACTCCCTACTCCTACCTACACCCTACACTCTACTCCTACTCCACCTACACCCTACACTCTACTCCCTCTCCTACTTCCACCTGCAATCTACACATTACTCCCACCTACACTCTACTCCTACTCCCACCTACACCCTACACTCTACTCCACTCCTACTTCCACCTGCAATCTACACATTACTCACACCGACATCTACTCCTACTCCCACCTACACCCTTCACCCTACACTCTACTCCTTCTCCCACCTACACCCTACACTTTACACTCTACTCCTACTCACACCTATACCCTACACTCTACTCCTACTCCCACCTACACTCTAATCCTACTCCCACCTACACCCTACACTCTACACTCTACCCCTACTCCCACCTACACACTATACCCTACACTCTACTCCTACTCCCACCCACACTCTACTCCCATTCCTACTCCCACCTACACTCTACACTCTACTCCCACTCCTACTCCCACCTACACTCTACTCCTACTCCCACCTACACTCTACACTCTACTCCCTACTCCCACCTACACCTACACTCTACTCCTATTCCCACCTACACTCTACACTCTACTCCCTACTCCACCTACACCCTACACTCTACTTCTACTCCCCACCTACACTCTACACTCTACTCCCTACTCCCACCTACACCTTACACTCTACTCCTATTCCACCTATACTCTACACTCTACTCCTACTCCCACCTACACCCTACACTCTACTCCCTCTCCTACTTCCACCTGCAATCTACACATTACTCCCACTACACTCTACTCCTACTCCCACCTACACCCTTCACCCTACACTCTACTCCTACTCCCACCTACACCCTACACTTTACACTCTACTCCTACTCACACCTATACCCTACACTCTACTCCTACTCCCACCTACACTCTAATCCTACTCCCACCTACACCCTACACTCTACACTCTACCCCTACTCCACCTACACACTATACCCTACACTCTACTCCTACTCCCACCCACACTCTACTCCCATTCCTACTCCCACCTACACTCTACTCCCTACACTCTACTCCCACTCCTACTCCCACCTACACTCTACTCCAACTCCCACCTACACTCTACACCCTATATCCTACTACTACTCCCACCTACACCCTAAACACTACTCCCCTACACTCTACTCCCACTCCTACTCCCACTCCTACTCCACTCTCACCTACACTCTACACCAACTCCCACCTACACTCTATACCTACTCCCACCTATACTCTACTCCCTACTCCCACCTACACTCTACACTCTACTCCTACTCCCACCTAAACCCTACACCCTACACTCTACTCCCACTCCTACTCCCACCTACACTCTAGTCCTACTCCCACCTACACTCTACTCCTACTCCCACCTACACCCTACACTCTACTACCACCTACACTCTACTCCTACTCCCACCTACACCCTACACTCTACTCCCACCTACACCCTACACTCTACTCCCTACACTCTACTCCCACTCCTACTCCCACCTACATTCTATACTCTACTCCTACTCCACCTACACCCTGCACTCTACTCCTACTCCCACCTACACCCTACACTCTACTCCTACTCCTACTCCCACCTACACCCTACACTCTACTCCCACCTACACTCTACTCCCTACTCCCACCTACACTCTACTTCCCACTCCTACTCCCACCTACACTCTACTCCCTACACTCTACTCCCACTCCTACTCAGACCTACACCTTACTCTCTACTCCTACCTACACTCTACTCCTACTCCCACCTACACTCTACACTCTACTCCCACCTACGCTCTACACTCTACTCCTACTCCCACCTACACCCTACACTCTACTCCTACTCCCACCTACACCCTACACTCTACTCATACTCCCACCTACACCCTACACTCTACTCCTACTCCCACCTACACCCTACACCCTACTCCTACTACCACCTACACTCTACTCCCACTCCCATCTACACTCTATTCCCTATACTGTACTCCCACTCCTACTCCCACCTACACTCTACACTCTACACCTACTCCCACCAACACTCTACACTCTATACCTACTTCCACCTACACTCTACCCCGTACTCCTACTCCCACCTACACTCTACTCACTACTCCCACCTAAACTCTACACTCTACTCCTACTCCCACCTACACCCTACACTCTACTCCCACTCCTACTCCTACTTCCACCTACAATCTACACTCTACTCCCACCTACACTCCACTCCTACTCCCACCTACACCCTACACCCTACTCCTACTCCCACCTACACCCTACACTTTACACTCTACTCCTACTCCCACCTACACCCTACACCCTACATTCTATTCCTACTCCCACCTACACTCTACTCCCACTCCTACTCCCACCTACACTCTACTCCTACTCCCACCTACACCCTACACTCTACTCCCACCTACACCCTACTCCTACTCCCACCTACACCCTACACCCTACACTCTACTCCTACTCCTACTCCCACCTACACCCTACACTCTACTCCTACTCCCACCTACACTCTACTCCCACTCCTACTCCCACCTACACTCTACTCCCTACACTCTACTCCCACTCCTACTCCCACCTACACTCTACTCCTACTCCCACCTACACTACTCCTACTCCCACACACACCCTACACTCTACTCCCTACTCCTACTTCCACCTACACCCTACACTCTACACTCTACTACTACTCCCACCTACACGCCACACTCTACTCCCACCTACACTCTACTCCTACTCCCACCTACACCCTACACTCTACTCCTACTCCACTCCCTACTCCCACCTACACACTACTCCCTACTCCCACTTACACTCTATTCCTACTCGCACCTACACACTACACTATACTCCCACCTACACTCTACACTCTGCTCCCACCTACACTCTACACTCTACTCCCACCTACACTCTACTCCCACCTTCACTCTACACTCTACTCCTACTCCCACCCACACTCTACTCCAACTCCCACCTACACTCTACTCCTACTCCCACCTACACTCTACACTCTACTCCTACTCCCACCTACACTCGACACTCTACTCCTACTCCCACCTACACTCTACTCCTACTCCCACCTACACTCTGCACCCTATGCCTACTCCCACCTACACTCTACTCCTACTCCCACCTACACCCTACACTCTACTCCCATCCCTACTCCGACCTACACTCTACACTCTACTCCCACCTACACGCTGCACTCAACTCCTACCTACACTCTACACTCTACACTCTACTCCTACTCCCACTCCTACTCCCACCTACACTCTACTCAACACTCCTACTCCCACCTACACTCTACTCCCACTCCTACTGCCACCTACACTCTACACTCTACTCCCTACTCCCACTCCTACTCCCACCTACACTCTACACTCTACTCCCTACTCCCAATCCTACTCCCACCTACACTCTACACTCTACTCCCTACTCCCACTCCTACTCCCACCTAAACTCTACTCATACTCCCACCTACACTCTAATCCTACTCCAACCTACACCCTACACTCTACTCCCTACTCCTTCTTCCACCTATACCCTACACTCTACACTCTACTCCTACTCCCACCCCCACCTACACCCTACACTCTACTCCCACTTACATTCTACTCCTACTCCCACCTACACCCTACACCGTACATTCTACTCCTACTCCTACTCCTACCTACACACTACACCCTACACTCTACTCCGACTCCTAATCCTACCTACACACTACACCCTACACTCTACTCCTACTCCCACCTACACCTTGCACTCCACTCCGCTCCCTACTCCCACCTACATGCTACTCCCTTCTCCCACCTACACTCTACACCCTACTCCCTACTCCTACTCCCACCTACACTCTACTCCTACTCCCACCTACACTCTATTCCCTACTCCTACTCCCACCTACACTCTACTTCCTACTTCCACCTACACTCTACTCCCACCTACACTCTACTCCCTACTCCCACCTACACTCTACTCCCTACTCCCACCTACACTCTACTCCCACCTACACTCTACTCCCTACTCCCACCTAAACTCTACACTCTACACTCTACTCCCTACTCCTACTCCTACCTACCCTCTACTCCTACTCCCACCTACACCCTATACTCTACTCCCTTCTCCTACTCCCCCCTACACTCTACTCCTACTCCCATCTACACTCTACTTTCACTCAAACCTACACTCTATACTCCTACTTCTACTCCCACTTATACTACACTCTACTCCCACTCCTACTCCCACCTACACTCTACACTCTACACTCTACTCCTACTCCCACCTACACTCTACACTCTACTCCCACTCCTACTCCCACCTACACTCTACACTCTACTCCTACTCCCACCTATACTCTACTCCTACTCCCACCTACACCCTACACTCTACTCCTACTCCCACCTACACCCTACACTACACTCTACTCCTACTCCCACCTACACCCTATACCCTATACTCTACACTCTACTCCTACTCCCACCTACACTCTACACTCTACTTCTACTCCCACCTACACTCTATACTTTCTACAGCCCTGGCATCACAAAATGGATGCCACTGCCACAGACACAGGTCTTGCCTCCTGCTTCTGACCGAAACTCCGGCAGAGGAGGCCTGGACAATAGGTTTCCTGTACCAGGGAGGTGTAACCACCTCCCCAGACAGGCAGATGTGTATTGGGGCTGGGCGGGAGCACTCTCTGGTGCTTTGTAGTCCTGCACTGGGGGCACATTTGGTGTCCCTGTGCATAGCCCAGTTCAAACCAGTTGCAGGGGCTACCTGCCCCTGCTCTGGCATGAAACTGGACAAATGAAATGGGTGTAACCACGCCTCTTTCATGGCCCACCCATAGGTGGGGCCTTAGAGTTAGTCCATCCCCTAAACTTAGTATAAGTATAGGAACCCAGTCCTTGCGAATTTAGATTACCCTGGATGAAACTCTGCAATATATATCCTGGACCTCTGATTTCAACTAGAAGACAGAAGAAATCTCCCTTGGGGTCAAGGAGTGACTCCCCTGCTTGGCAGGCACCAAAGATGCAACTGACCAGTCTGCATCACTGAAGCTCCCGCCTGACGCCGAAGTCTCTGCATCACCAGAGGTGGATTTCCACACTTCCCCAAGGCTACCCTGAGTCCACAGCAAAGCTGAGGCCCATGGCTATCGTGGGTGACGTGGAACCGTGACCCCTCAACACCGTGATCTTTTGCTGATCCATCATTTTCCTGGTCTTCCTCGCAGTTGTGCTTTGGGCTCCGAGTGGCCCCAGCCTTGAGCACCTCCTGCTCTGAAGATTTCCTTCCTCCACTCCACGAGAGACCCGTGGGCCAGTTTCCAGTGCGACAGCTCGAGGCTCCTTTGCGATCACGAGCCTGTTGGCTAGTGGGTCCCCACAAAGGCAACTCCTTTTCTGATTGGGCTTTCCTGGTTGCTCCAGATATGCCCCGACTTACCTTTGCTGGATGAGTCTCCCAGACCTTGCTGGTCTGCACCGACAACCTTTCTCTTTTTCCAAGTGACTTGCCGTTGCCAAGGCATGTTGGGTCCAATCCAGTCGCCGACACCGCAGCACTCGACAGTCTTAGTGAGACAGCTCGAATCCAGCTCCTGGTTGTCGTCGATGCCTCCTGGACCTCGTGGCTGAAGAGTCAAGACACCCGTCAACTCACCTGAAGCACCCGACATCTGTGGGCATTAGACTATTGTGCCCTTGGTCACTGGTAAGTGACCCAGACTCTGTCCCCTCTGCTATCAGGTTCCTTCCATCCTATATCCAGGCTTGGATCTCTCCGGACACTTCTCTTCACGGCAGCAGCACTTCCTGAGCAACTTCCATTGAAGACGGCGACGCGACCCAACACCATTTGACACCTATGCACCCGGCTTCCCTGGGTGAGGTAACTCGAGTACTCCGGTGCTCCCGTGGGTGTTGGCCCTAGACAAGTCTAAGTCCAAAAGGGTTCGCTCATAGTCATCCTGTAAGTGTCCTTAAACTCTTAATTTCCAACCGCAACTTTCCCCATAGAAGTTAACGACGATTCGCGGCTGTGTTCTCACACTGCACGCATCTCCCGTGGGTCCCCTGTGTCACTATCTTGGGTGGTTCCTTGTGGTCCAAGCACCTCTACAGGCTCTAGGCCTTGTGTCTAGTTGAGTCGTGGTTCTTATACCACTTTATTGGTATATGGTTTGTGTTGGACCTGGCCCTTTTGGCAGGTTATCTACTCAAAATTCCCTAAAACATTCATGCACCATTCCTCATTCATCAAAAGCACACTCATTCATACAAAACGCCTTTGGTTCCTAGTGACAACAATTTTGAATGAACCAAAGGTCTAGCCAAACACGGAAAAAGGTTGACCAATATAATTTACTGTGCATCTATCGTATTATTGGTCAGACGTTTTGCAATTTTAACATCATTTGCAATGCACAAGAACCAGCAACTTAAACCAGTTTTTGGTATAAAGACGAAAAAAAAAGTTCTACGTGTTTCGAACCCACAATTGATTTAAACGAGGGGTCCTCTTCAGGACCAAGGCACTGTACAGATAGAAAGAGAAAAGATTTTTACTTAGAATTCTAGAATGACTCAAGAGCACAGCGACGTTGAACGTCTCCCAGTTATGGCAGTTCTTACCAAAATCTCAGCTCACTTAAAGGTGCCCTTTTTGTATTCTCAAATAGAAACAACTGAAAAAAAAGAATAATGAAAAAATCATAAATAAAGATGTAAGAATCTGTCAAGACTGTATTTAATTCTGGTCGTAAAATACAAATCTCAAGTGGGGACCGACTTACTCAAATAATGAAGAATAATCCAGTGGTGGAAAAATGAGGCTACTTCCTCTGATGGTCTGTTTTCCTTTTAACCGACTGAATGAAAATGCAAGCTCAAAGCTGTAAGGTAAACGAGAGAAAAAATTTCTTCTTGGCTGGGCGAAAAAAGAATGGCTATGTCCAAGACATTAATTAGTTGCTACATGGGGTACAAACATACCTGACATGAACTTTAAGCAGATCTACGAGGTACCCAGCAGTCCATGGAACTCCTTCCTGGAACCCACGAATCTGCAACCAACAGAAGAGCAATGGTTTACTCGAAGTTCATCCGATACAAAACTTCTAGAAGTTGGCATGTCTGTGTGTTGTGTGATGTGAATTGCCTGTCTGGCTTGCGATTGACAGGAGCTGAGAGGGCTGGGGAATTCCAGGAGCCAGGGTGAGTCTGCCCGGTGGTGAATGGAGAGATCTGCATGTAGATGGGAGGGAGGAGTTGCACCTGGGACCTGAATGGGGCTGGGCCTTCCCTTCACAATGCTGGCTCCACCTCCTGTGGTGCGTCTGATGTCCCTGGCCTGTCCTGTGAATAGAGAGGGGAGCTGAGCACAACAAAGTGCTCCTGAACCAGTTGTATCTGGTTCTCCCCTTGCCCTACAGTTGTAAAACAAAGGATTTGCTGATATAAATAGAGGGGCAGTGACCCCATAACAATGTTCTTGTTCTTGGACTCAAATCTGCCAGGGGCATGTTGCTGCTGGGGCCCAAGGGAAGGCTTGCCTCCCTGGGCTCTGCCCTGCCCCAGGACCTGGGAGACCTTGTTTGGGACCCTCTCTGCTTTTCTTGATGCCAGAGGACTTACTCTTCCACAAACAGGACTTTATTCTTTTGCCCCTAGCGACTGGGAGCGCTTTGTCTTAATGTCGTGATGCCTGCAGTGGTGGGTGCCCACCCCGCTTATTTTTATCTTTTAGTTCACAGGTGCCCACCATGCATCTTTGTTTCATTTTATAATTACTACGGGTGCCCACCCCGCTTATTTGAGTCCAATGCGGGTGCCCACCCCGCTGCTACATTTATTTTCACTCTCGAGGGAGCCTACCCCTCATTGGCATCGTAAAGAATTCACCGCCGCGGCCCGATGGCACAAAGAGGAAGTCAGGAAACATCGTGCCTGATGGGGGTGGGGGGGGCGGGACTTCCTCATTTAGGAGGGAAGCCTTCCCCGTGTCCCGAGAAATAGTCTGCCGTCATGCGGGGCTCCCGTGAGTAAAGGGACGCCCTGCGCCGTAAGAGCAGTGCTGCTGGCCCCATCCTAAAGTCCCGGTCCCGAGACGGGGGACTGGGTGAAGCCAATCCGGTTGCAGGAAGTGCCTCGCGTCCCCGCGGGGCTCCCTTGAGCGGCTGGGAGCCTCGGGAGCCCCGGGGGGAGAGCAAGACGTGCGGCACTGGTGGAAGCCCCGGTCCCGGAAGAGGGACTGGGTGAAGAGGAGACCAGAGGAGCGGAGTCCCCAGAGAGCAGCCCGGTGAGTGAGAAAGGGATGGGGGGGCTCCGTGTGGCCAAGTGCTGGTGCCTGATCGAGGCACAGTGTGGTCGGGGCCTTTAGAGCGGCCCCGGATGGCAGCGGGCCGCTCCAACCTCGGAGTCATGTTTATTTTAAGCGCCAATGCGCTCAAAAAGGGGGCACAGTTGCTTTCTGAGCCTGCGTGGCTCCAACCTGGGCATAATTATTTGAGAGCCGTACCACTCCAATGTGGCAATATTTGTTTTAAAGGGCCCCTGGGGGGGGTCCCAGGGTCCCAAGGTCCCGTGCCGCCCCTGTTGGGCATTACTCTCCAACTGCCCCACTTTGCAGGGGTCAGCTGCAACGATGGGACATGGTTATTTTCAGAGTCAGATGGCTCCAATGCTTGTGGGCATGTTTTACTTCCAGAGCCTAGGTGGCTCCATCGTTTGGCATAATTTATCTACAGAGCCCCGTGTGGCTCCCACATGGGGCATAATGTGTTCTAAGGGCCGCTGAGAGCCCCTGCCCCAGTTTCCTATTTCCAGCTGCCCAGCAAGTAGTGGGCAGCTGCATCGTTTAGGTCTTTCTTTTCTTTAGGGGGACATGTCTTGGATTCAGGAGTGAGACACACTCCTTCGCCCCCATCTTTTCCTACACAGCTGCGCAGCACTTAGTGCCAGCTGCTACATTTAGGCCTGCGCAGATTGCGCACCCTTGACTTTCGCTGCATAGGCAGCGTGCCCTGACTCTTTGGAGATAGGGCATTTGAGCCCCCCTTTTTGCGATGGCCAGTTGGCCAGGGGGATGGTGGGGTTTATAGGGCACCAGGTCCTACTGTGATTTTGGGTGCTAGGAAATGTGATTCCTGTAGAATGATTTACGCACCTGTATTGATACCTCTAAATGTGTTTTATGATTATGAGGTTGGTTCGCATAGGACGGTTTATGCTAGTGAGAGTTATTCCCTAATGTAGTTATGCTTAGGAGGTTAGGGTCTAATGTGTTTAGACTTGCGGGAGAATTGCATAATGTGTTTATGCTGATGAGGCTGGCGTACAACGCGGTTGGCGCCTAATGTGATACTGTACATAATGTGGTTTATGTTACAGGCTGATGCTAAATACAGTGATTACCAGTAGTCACTGGTGGTGTTCTATGTTTATGATAAATTCTACATTTACTAAGTTCACTTTGTGATGGTACTGACAGTGGTCCAGTGGGCCCTGTCAGGTGTAAATAATCCCTTGTAAATATGACCTAGTGCCAGAGGGCACCCTGTATAATATGTGCTTACTATTCTAATGTGTTATGATAATACAAAGGCTATTTTTTATATAACCTTGTGTGGAGTTCCTTTTGTAGTGTTCCTGGGATGCTGTTGCTGGTGTGTGTGTGCGCAAATGCTTTAAACATGGCCTCCGGAATAAGCCTGACTGCTCGTGCCAGCTACCAAGGGGGTGAGCAGGGGTTATATTTGGCGTGCAACTTCCTTGCCCTGACTAGAGTGGTGGTTTCTGCCTGGCTTTGGCGCACGCCTTAGCCAGCCAGAAATCCCATTTCTAACAGTTTGGTACGCCCCTAGGGCCCAAACGTGTATTTGTGCTTTTACTGTTGAATACTGACTTGTAACTGAAGTACTTCGAACTCCAGTCTCATAAAGAGACTAGAGGTGTGTGCTTTATCTTAAATACATATATTTTAAATATATACCTGGTGTGGTTGTCCTTTCATTTGGTCATTCAAGAGATTATAGACTGGTAAAACAAGCTGCTTTACATTCCTTCAAGACTTAGCCTGAAGGCTGCTCTCCATAGCTATCACAAGGATAGCTTTCAATAAAGGTTGTCTTTAACCTATCACCATAAGGGGTTGTTTGGACTGATACAAGGTGCCCACTATAACTAGTGGACAGCATATATCAGGCCAACTTCTCACATTGGTGTGCAGCGTGTGGGATTTCCAGCTTGCTATTGTTTTACCAGATAATCTCAATTGAATTGATCAACTGAAAACCACTAAAGGTACCTTAGGTACATATAATATCAAGTTTAGTATACATTAAGTTCTACTGAACTTAGAGTTGTGTGTCAAGGGCTTAGCACACCCTTTCTACAACTCAAGAGAGTTTAGTAGGCCACACTAGTGTAGGTAGTGCAATACACCACACCACACTAGTAATGTCTAGTCAGCCAGGAAACAGTGGGTCCCTGCCAGAAGCCAGTGGGCTTCTCCCCTATAAATATGAGGATCTCACCTTTGCACAGCTTAGGGCCTTATGTTCCATTAGGAAACTGAAGACAGGCAAAAGCCCAACCACCCAGCATCTTTTACTCAGATACTCAGGCTGGATGATCTCTCAGGGCCTAGTGGGCCTGAAGGGGTAGGCAGAGTTGGTGGGGCAGCAGTTGAGGGTGGATCTGGGGGTGGAACTCCCCCTGACACAAACTCTGCTGCTGACCAGACTGATGACAATGATCTGGTGACCACAGCTCAACTGCATGAGGATGATGAGGATGAGCACAATGCTCCCCTCTTTGTCCCTCCAGGAAGAGTTGAAAGTAGGGTTAGAAGGAATAGATCTCTCTCAAGGGAGTCTGTTCAGTCTACCTCATCTGTAGGGACCTCTGTTTCTTCTCACAGAGGCAGGGAAACCTCCCAGGAGAGGAGAAAGAGACTGCTGCAGTATGAGCAAGATAAGTTTAACCTCAGAAACAGCAGATGGCCCTAGATAGGGAAGCCCTACAGCTCCAAAGAGCTAGCAAAAAGCAGGGACTAGAGTCCCTTGGTGGCAGCAATTTCCCTAGAGATAGGGAGAGGTCTTATGACCATAGAAACCTAAGTAGGATTGTCCCTCCCTACCAGAGTGGGGATGACATCCACAAATGGATAACTACCTTGGAGAGGGCCTGTAAAGTACAGAAGGTCCCTCAAGGTCAGTGGGCAGCAATATTATGGCTCTCCTTTGCAGACAAGGGTAGAGACAAGCTCCTCACTGTAAGAGAAGAGGATGCTGATGATTACAAAGTATTGAAAAGTGCTCTGATAGATGGGTTTGGCCTACCCACTGAACAATACAGGTTAAAGTTCAGAGATACCCAAAAGCACAAAATCAAGAATGGGTTGACTTTGTTGACTGTGCTGCTAAGGGTCTGGAAGGTTGGTTATTGGGCAGTAAAGTGTGTGACTTCATAGGATTGTACAACCTGATAATGAGGAAGCAGATTCTTAATAACTGTCAAAATCAGCTGTTGCACCAGTACCTGGTAGACTCTGATCTGACCTCTCCCCAAGAATTGGGAAAGAAGGCAGACAAATGGGTCAGATCCAGGGTGAGGCAGAAAGTACAGAACCAAGGTGGTGAACCTAAGAAGCAAGATTCCAAAAACTCTGATAAGGGTGGAGACAAGGGTAAAGACCAGAAGTCTTCACAAGGGCCCCAAAAATCTTCTTTAGGGTGGATTCACAGGCTAACAAAGGGAAAGGCCAAAAGAAGCCCTGGTGCAAAATCTGTAAGCAGAAAACTCACTGGACGAGTGACTGCACCAAGGCTAAAGAAAATACTCCAACCACCACCAATGCCCCTAAGGCACCTGTTCCCCCTAGTACAGTTACAATTGGTATTGGTAATACACAGAATAAGGGTGTAGTGGGGTTGACCCTGGGTTCTGAGATGGACTCTGGCCTAGTCAGAGTACCAACTCAGGCTGTGCTTGTCAGTGATGGGGGCATGGATATGTCCCCCTTTGTGAGCCCCAGTAACCTGGGCAAATACAGACAGGAGCCTTTGATTAATGGAGTAGAAGCTTGGGCATTCAGGGACACAGGAGCAAGTGTCACAATGGTGACAAAAGATCATGTGGATCCTGGACAGATTATACTTGGTGAAATGTACCAAGTGACCAATGCTAGCAATGTCAGAACAGACAATTTTCTGGCAGTTGTTAACTTCTCCTGGGGAGGGGTAACTGGCCTTAAGAAGGTTGTGGTAAGTACGGACCTACCAGTACAGTGCTTGCTTGGCAATGATCTAGAAACTTCAGCTTGGGCTGAAGTGGAGCTCAGTACACATGTAGAAATGTTAGGGATCCCTGCACATGTCTTTTCTGTGACCAGGTCACAGCCAAAAATGTCAAAAGCTGGACAGGCCCTGGATTCTGGAATACTGGACCAAGTGCCTCACAAGAGGAGGAGCAGTAGGGTTAAGGCAGAGCCTTCCCACCTGTCTCAGGATACTGATCAGTCTCCTCAGGGAGATGATCTTGAGCCTACAGAAGGAACTGTCCCAGAGGAGCTTGAACCTGACCAGGTTGAGTTCTTGGGGACAGGGGGCCCTTCCAGGTCTGATCTGAGCCAGGAGCAGAAAACCTTTCCCTCTCTTGAAAGCCGCTGATGAGGCTGCTGGGAATGCTAGTGGCACCCATAAAGTTTATTGGGATGATGGACTCCTATACTCAGAGAGTAGAGACCCCAAGCCTGGTGCATCCAGGAGGTTGGTTATACCGCTGAAATTTAGGGGTTTCCTATTGACACTAGCCCATGACATTCCCCTAGCAGGACACTTAGGCCAGAACAAGACTTGGGACAGAATTGTTCCTCACTTTCACTGGCCACACATGTCTGAAGACACAAAGGAGTTTTGTTGCTCCTGTGTAACCTGCCAAGCCAGTGGCAAAGCAGGTGGCACTACAAAGGCCCCACTGATACCTGTGGTTGGGGTTCCCTTTGAGAGGGTTGGGATTGACATTGTTGGTCCCATGGATCCTCAAACGGCATCTGGGCACAGATTTCTACTGGTGGAAGTGGATCATGCCACCAGGTATCCAGAAGCTATACCCCTAAGGACCACTACAGCACCTGTAGTGGCAAGAGCTCTCGAGTGTGTTCTCAAGAGTAGGTTTTCCAAAGGAGGTAGTATCTGACAGAGATGCAAACTTTATGTCAAGTTACTTAACTGCAATGTGGAAGGAGTGTGGAGTGAATTACAAATTCACCACACCCTATCACCCACAATGCAATGGTTTAGTTGAAAGGTTCAACAAAACCTTAAAGGGCATGATCAAAAGGACTCCCAGAGAAGCTTAGGCGAAAATGGGACCTGCTCTTGCCCTGCCTTTTATTTGCATACAGGGAGGTGCCTCAGAAGGGGGTTGGCTACAGCCCCTTTGAACTTCTGTTTGGTCACCCTGTCAGGGGTCCATTGTGTTTGGTGAAGGAAGGATGGGAGTTACCTCTCAAGCCCCCAAAGCAAGACATAGTGGACTATGTACTTGGTCTCCGCTCCCGGATGACTGAGTACATGAAAAAGGCAAACAAAAGCCTTGAGGCTAGCCAGGAACTGCAAAAAGTCTGGCATGAGCAAAAGGCTGTACTGACTGTTTATCAGCCAGGACAGAAAGTGTGGGTGTTGGAGCCTGTGGGCCCAGCAGCTCTCCGGGACAAGTGGAGTGAACCCCACACTATTGTTGAACAGAAAGGGAAGGTTACCTACTTGGTAGACCTTGGAACCACTAGGAGTCCCCATAGGGTTCTCCACGTCAACAGGCTAAAGCCATATGTGGACAGGGCTGACATGGGCTTGCTCATGGCAAATGATGAGGGACAGGATGAAGAGAGTGACCCACTCCCTGAACTCCTCTCACAGAACCCTGATGATGTGTAAGTAGATGGTGTAGCCTTGGCAGGCAGCCTCACTGCCCAGCGGCAAACTGATTGCAGACAGGTTCTCAATCAGTTTAGACACATGTTTTCACTGACTCCAAGTCAGACTACCTGGTGCACTCATGTAGTGGACACTGGGGACAGTTTGCCTATTAAAAATAAGATTTATAGGCAATCTGACCATGTCAGGGACTGTATCAGGACAGAAGTCCAGAAAATGTTGGATTTGGGAGTTATTGAACCCTCAGATAGCCCTTGGGCTAGTCCAGTGGTCCTTGTGTCAAAACCATACACCAGTGGTGGGAAAAGAGTGATGAGGTTTTGTGTGGACTACAGGGGTCTCAATGCAGTCACTAGGACTGATGAACATCCAATACCAAGGGCAGATGAGCGTATAGGTACTTTGGCCTCAGCCACGTACCTTAGCACATTTGACTTGACAGTTGGCTACTGGCAGATCAGACTAGCTGATGCAAAGCCAAAGACAGCATTTTCTACCCCTACTGGGCACTATCAATTTGTGGTAATGGCCTTTGGTTTGAAGAATGCACCTGCCACTTTCCAAAGGTTGGTGAATACAGTTCTCACAGGCCTGGAAGCCTTTAGTGCAGCATATCTAGATGATATTGCTGTCTTTAGCTCCACCTGGGAGGATCACCTGGTCCACCTAAGGAATGTTTTGGAGGCCCTGCAAAAAATCAAGGCTACTAGGTGCCAGATAGGGCAGAGTCAGGTTGTGTACCTGGGCCACCTTGTAGGTGGAGGCCAGGTTCAACCATTGCAGAGCAAGATCCAGACCATAATGGAATGGACTGCTCCAACTACCCAGACTCAGGTGAGAGCCTTCTTAGGCCTGACTGGGTACTATAGGAGATTTGTCAAAGGATATGGATCAATAGTGACACCCTGGAATGACTTAACTTCTAAGAAAATGGCCAAAAAGGTTCAGTGGACAGCTAGCTGTCAAAAGGCATTTGATGACCTGAAGCAGGCCATGTGTACTGCGCCCATTCTGTAGAGTCCTGACTACTCCAAAAAGTTCATTGTTCAAACTGATGCATCTGAATTGGGGGTTGGGGCTGTACTGTCACAATTGAATGAAGAAGGTCAGGATCAGCCAGTAGCTTTCATAAGCAGAAGGCTAATCCCTAGAGAGAAACGTTGGTCAGCCATTGAGAGGGAGGCCTTTGCTGTGGTTTGGGCTCTGAAAAAGTTGTTTGGTACTCAATTCCTTGTTCAGACAGACCATAAGCCCCTCTTATGGATAAAACAAATGAAGGGTGAAAATCCCAAACTGCTTAGGTGTTCCATTTCCATACAGGGGATGGACTTTACAGTGGAACATAGACCTGGGAGTAACCATGCCAATGCAGATGGACTCTCTAGGTATTTTCACTTAGAACATGAAGACTCAACTGGTCAAGGTTAGTTTAATGTCCCTGCGTTCGGGGGGTTGTGTAGGAGAGTAGGATCTGCTTCACATGGGTACCCCCACTTTTTGCTGGTGTTTCACTGTTTTTCGACCTTAGTCTGGCTGTAGCCCTGCTAATCAGGAGCCCAGTGTGAGAAGTTGGCCTGGTATATGGTGGTCACTAATTAAAATGGCCACCTTGCACCAGTACAATTCGACTCTTATGGTAGATAGGTTTAAGACAACCTTTTAAAGAAAGCTATCCTAGTGGTAGCTGTGGAGAGCAGCCTTCCGGCTAAGTCTCAGAGGAATGTAGAGCAGCTTGTTTTACCTTATAATCTCTTGAATCACTAAATGAAAGGACACCACACAGGTATATATATAAAATATATATGTATTTATTACTAGACACACTCTACTAATCTCTTTATGAGATAAGAAGTCAAGGACATATGCACAAATCAACATTTCACAACAAATTAAGCACTTATATGGCTGGTGCCCTAGGGGCGTACCAGACCATATACTAAAAAAGAGGTATAAGAAGAACGACTTGAGAAGGCCTATGGTCTTCAGAAGCGCTGGGGCCTCACTAATCCACCCACCGCTGTTCCTCGTCACTCGTGGGGTCCACTCGCCTCGGTTTTGCTGGGAACTCACGATGGCCGTTGAGAAGTCAGGAAATCTACTTCCGGGGCTTCAGGGACTTCAAACTCCGGCGGGAGCAGGAAAGTTTTAATGCAAAGTTTTGGTGCCTGCCAAGCAGGGGAGTCACTCCTTGAAGATTCTTCAGTCTTCCAAGCAGGGGAGTCACTCCTTTTCTCCAAGGGAGATTCTTCAGTCTTCCAAAGGTAGTGGAATGTCGAAGGTCCAGGATTCTTCTTCAGAGCGTCGTCCAGGGATATCTAGTATGCAATGGCAAGGGTTCCCTAACTTATACTTCAAGAAAGGGAGGGACTAGCTCTATGACCACTCCTATGGGAGGGTCATGGGAGTGCGTGGCTACACCCACGTCCCTTTCTCCATCTTCACACCTGAGCAGGGGCTGGTAGCCCCTGAACCGGTTTGAGCTGGCATATGCACAGAGGAGCCTACTGCTCCCCAGTGCAGGACTTCAAAGCACTCTAGGAGTGCACCCACCCAGCCCCAATACACTAACTCCTGTCTGGAAGGTGGTTACACCTCCCTGTGACAGGATGCCTATTGTTGGGCCTCCTCCACTGCGAGTTTCGGTCAGCAGCAGGAGGGCAGCCTAGTGTCTGTGCTGGTGGAATCCATTTTGTGATGCCGGGCTCTTCAGCATTCTACAGTGTTTCCACAGTGGGTACATGTCTATCCCTCTCGAAGGGTGGGATCATACTCCCACACCAGTTACTGGTGTGGGGGTATGATTCCAAAGCATTTGACACCAATCATGACATGTTTTGATGCAGCCATCTCAAAGTTAGCATTTACCGCTAGGTTCTAATGCACTTAAGAGTATATGGTTTAACCGCATCCACAAACAGCTACCGAGAATAAACTCTGAGAGCTGCAGAGGGGCCCTGCTCAGGCAGAGGCACCCCCTCACATGGAAACCAAGCACCCTGCCCTCAGGATTGATAGGGCCTGCCTTAGGGGTGACTGATAGGTTTATATGTCTGTGTAAGGTGAGATATAGGGAACCTATACCTCAGTGAGGAGTGCTAACACTACCTCACCCAGGCTGCAGTAGCAGGCCTGTGGTGTCAGATTTAGTCTGCTTCCCAGGGGTGGCATAGTACATGCTTCAGTCCCTGGTAGGCCTGTGAAGTACCTATGCCCTTGGTACCTAAGGTACCATATACTAGGGGCTCATAAGGTACCACAGTATCCAATCACTAGTGCATCTAATATGCAGTCCAAGTTGTTTAGAGAGAACAGAGAGGCTGGGGCCCTGATTAGCAGGGTCCCAGCCAGACTATAGCCAGAAACCAGTGTACACATCCGAAAAAAAAGTGGGGGTAACATAAGTGCAGATCCTACTCTCCTCTCTAGGTATTTCCACTTAGATCATGAAGACTCAACTGGTCAAGGTTAGTTTAATGTCCCTGCGTTGGGGGGGGGGGGGGTTGTTGTGTAGGAGAGCAGGATCTGCTTCACATGGGTACCCCCACTTTTTGCTGATGGTTCACTGTTTTTCGACCTTAGTCTGGCTGTGGCCCTGCTACTCAGGACCCCAGCCTAGCTGCCTCCTCTCTAAAATGGTACATTTCGAATTGGATTCTGGAGTGCCTTATAAGCCCCTAGTATATGGTACACTATGTACCTAGGGCATAGGTACCTCAGAGGCCTACCAGGGGCTGAAGCATGTATTATGCCACCCCTGGGAAGCACTCCAAAATGATGCCACAGGTCTGCTACTGCAGCCTGGGTAAGGTGGTGCTTGCACCCCTTACAGTGGTATAGGCTACCTATATCACTACCATTGCACACACATATAAAACCTATAAGTCACTCCTATGGCAGGCCTTAACAATCCTGAAGGCAGAGTGCTTGGTTTTTATGTGAGAGGGTGCCCCTGCATGAGCAGGGACCCTCTGCAGTGTTCAGAGTACCTCCTCTGATGCTGTTTCAGGTGCAGTCTGACCATATACTCTTAAGTGCATTATAACCTCGTGGTAAATGCTAACTTTGGGATGGCTGCACGGAAACATGTTGTGTTTGGTGTCAAACGCTTTGGAATACTATCACCCCACCAGTTCTGGCGGCGGGGGTAGCATTCCACCCTTCTAGAGGGAGAGACATGTTCACACTGGTCTAACCCGGTTGGACTTTCTGCAGCCCTGGCATCACAAAATGGATGCCACTGCCACAGACACGGGTCTGGCCTCCTGCTGCTGACTGAAACTCCGGCAAGGGAGGCCTGGACAATAGGTTTTCCTGTCCAAGGGAGGTGTAACCACCTCCTCAGACAGGCAGATGTGTATTGGGGCTGGGTGGGAGCACTCTCTGGTGCTTTGAAGTCCTGCACAGGGGGCACACTTGGTGTCCCTTGCATAGTCCAGTTCAAACCGGTTGCAGGGGCTACCTGTCCCTGCTCTGGCGCGAAACTGGACAAAGGAAATGGGTGTAACCACCCCTCTTTCCAAACCCTCCCATAGGTGGGTCCCTAGAGTATGTCCAACCCCCAAACTTTGTATAAGTATGGGAACCCAGTCCTTGCGACTTTAGATTACCCTGGACGAAACTCTGCAATATATATCCTGGACCTTCGATGTTCTACTTTGCTTAGAAGACTGAAGAAATCTCCATTGGGGTCAAGGAGTGACTCCCCTGCTTGGCAGGCACCAAAGAAGCAACTGACCGGTCTGCATTGCTGAAGCTCCCACTTGACGCCGAAGTCTCTGCATCACCAGAAGTGGATTTCCAGACTTCCCCGAGGCTACCCTTGAGTCCACAGCAAAGCTGAGGCACATGGCTATCGTGGGTGACTTGGAACCGTGACCCCTGGACACCGTGAACTTTTGCAGCACCATCATCTTCCTGGTCTTCCTCGAAGTTGTGCTTTGGGCTCTGAATAGCCCCAGCCTTGAGCAACTCCTGCACCGAAGATTTCTGGCCTCCACTCCATGAGTGACCCGTGGGCCAGTTTCCAGTGCGACCGCTCAAGGCTCCTTTGCAATCACTAGCCCGCTGGCTAGTAGGTCCCCACGAAGGCAACTCCTCTTCTGATTGGGCTTTACTGGTTGCTCCAGACGTGCCCTGACTTACCCTCACTGGATGAGTCACACAGACCTTGCTGGTCTGCACCGCCATCCTTTCTCTAATTCCAAGTGACTTGCCGTTGCTTGTTGGGTCCAATCTGGTCGCCGACACCGCAGCACTTGACAGACTTTGTGGCACAGCTCAAATCCAGCTCCTGGTCATCATTGGCATCTCCTGGACCTCGTGGCTGAAGAGTCAAGACACCCGTCAACTCACCTGAAGCACCCAACATCTGTGGGCATTGGTCCATCCTGCCCTTGGTCACTGGTAAGTGACCCAGACTCTGTCCCCTCTGCTTTCAGGTTCCTTCCATCCTAGATCCAGGCTTGGATCGCTTCGGACACTTCTCCTCCTCACGGCAGCAGCACTTCTTCGCCAGCTTCCATTGAAATCGACAACGCGACCCAACACCAAAAGACACCTATGCACTCGGCATCCCTGGGTGAGGTAACACGAGTACTCCGGTGCTCCTGTGGGTGTTAGCCCTAGAACTTCCTAAGTCCAAAAGGGTTTGGTCCTGACTCATTTCTAAGTGTCCCTAATCTTTAAATTTCCAACCGTGACATTGCCCATAGAAGCTAACGGGAACCCGCGGCTGTGTTCACACACTGCACACGGCCCCCGTGGGTCCCCGGTGTCACTACCTTGGGTGGTTCATTGGGGTCCCAGTGATTCTACAGGCTCTAGGCCTTGTGTCTAGTTCAGTTGTGGTTCTTATACCACTTTATTGGTATATGATTTTGTACGCCCCTAGGGACCAAACTTGTATTTGTACTATTACTGTTGATTGCTAACTTGTAACTTAAGTACTTCGAACTCCAGTCTCATAAAGAGACTAGAGGGGCGTGTTTTTTATCTTAAATACATATATTTTAAATATATACCTGGTGTGGTTTTCCTTTCATTTGGCCATTTAAGAGATTATAGACTGGTAAAACAAGCTGCTTTACATTCCTTCAAGACTTAGCCTGAAGGCTGCTCTCCATAGCTACCACTAGGATAGCTTTCAATAAAGGTTGTCTTTAACCTATCACCATAAGGGGTTGTTTGGACTGATACAAGGTGCCCACTAGAACTAGTGGACAGCCTATATCAGGCCAACTTCTCACAGTTGACTCACAGTACTTAAGTAGCACATTCACACTAACTCTCAGGTGTCACCAGCTGATGGATTCTTAGACAGATTTGACATAGAAGACAACGTTTAAAGTATCTTCTCTGGGGAGACAGAAAGGCGATTTATTGTCCCCATTAAGTAAATTTAACATGCAAAGGCTCTACGACCAAGAGACAGGACACCAGCACGTGGCTGGTTGACATTCATTTACTGATGTGAACATTAGGAGGTTTCTCTCCACCCTAATATAAGGGTGAAAGATATCTTTATGAAAGGCAGGTCACGCTACAGGAAACTCTGCAGGTGCTGAAAGCCATTGTTGTAGAAATGTGGCACCTTCTAACCCGACACCCAGGTTACCTCTGGCAACCAGACACGCGGAAAGGCCTGGAAGGAGCAGGGATGAGAGTTCAGACGAAAGTGTCGGAGTAGGCAAGGTAGGAATTTACAAATGTTCAGACACTATGACTCTTCCTCTTGGGGAGAAGTGGAAACATATTCTCAGTTTGGTGCCTTTGTTATTAAACTGCATTATGGGGGTGGGGTGGGAGTTGGTGAAGTGAGACAATGTAATCCGATCCAAGGATATGTCACAGTTTTTAAATGTTGTGATTTTTCAAACAAGGAAGGAATTACCGTATTTTTTCAAGAAATATGGTTCTTGGTCTTAAAGAGACTTGGTGCCACTGAGTTGTACTAGCTTGTCTGCCTTCCTTCCAATCATTAGCGTTATCAAGATACAATGGCAGATCTTCAAAAATCCTGTAATATTTGAAATTTTGGTGTAACTTTTCATATCGTCTGCTTATAAATTCCCACACCCCATGTGCATGCATATGATAATCGTACATATATTTGCAGGCGCACTCTTACTCTGTGTGGCAGCATTGACATTCTGGCTCATTGCAGGAATTGGCGCGTCTTCGCTGTGGAGAATTAGTATTCAGGCACCAGCCCCTTCCTCGTCCAGTAACAGATAGATTGTGAAAAGCGCCATGAATGCAGGGCCACGGCTGGCCCCGGAGGTAGGTGCTTGATGGACGCGCTGGCAAGCACCTGCTGGACCGCCCTCCTGTATATAATCACCATCTTCTTTCCCACTAGGAAAATTAGAAATTTCCTTTGGAGCCATAGAAAAGATTTCTATTGGTTAGAGGAAAGAGGAAATTACCTTCTTGGACAGCAGGAAAATTCCCCCTTGCAGCATGAAAATTATTTTTGGGGCTGTAGGGAAATCTGTTTTGGGTAAGAGGAGGATTCCTTCATCAGCAAGTGGAAAATTTCTTGTCGCCACTTAATTAGTTGGAAATGCATCTTCCTGGGAAATGGGGAATCATTATTTTGTACTTCAAGTGCATTTCTTATTGGCAACAAGAAAGTCTTTACTTAGCATAGAATTACCTCTTGGGCAGGGGCTTTAGAGCAGTGGGACTGGTGCCACCGCACTGGGCACCAAGCTGAGTGGAGGGGGCGCTGTATTTTTAATTATCTTATGGAGTTAAAACCCGTGCTGCAGAGCTCCTTTGGCACCCAGCAATGTTTAGGCAATAATACAAATGTAAAAATAACTCTGGTGATTAATGTTCCCACTGGAGAGATGGGGTTTTGTCTAATCCAGTTTTCACTAATTATAAAGTAGTGCAGAGGGTTAGTGTGCCTGCTGCAAAGCATGTGTTACAGTCAGATCACAGAATTGTATTTTATCTAGATAGCTCAATGGGTTGCTGCTTTTGTCATAGAGATCCATGTAATTTGTGTGGTCCATGCGTTATAATCCTTGTAAAAAGTAGAGTAAGTGATCAGTTGGCATCAAAGAGCTGCATGCAAACTACAAGGCATAGCTGTAGAGCCTTATGTCTCCCTCCCCCCCCAATTTTTCATTATCCTAAAGTAGCTAAATAGGGCTTGTTTGAATAGAAATAAATTCATATTAGTAAGGCCAGCTCCAACTACAGTGTCACATTTTAAATCCTGAGTTGGTGTTGTTCTGGATCAAGTACTTTTGAAATATACTGCCTATCCGTATGGATGATTTTTACTTCTACACCTTGTAGTCCTCGTCTTGTGTACCATTCCGTAAATATTGATTTACACACGCATTATTCATTGTCTATGTATGATGTGTGTGATGCAAAGCGCTTTGACACTCTACATTGGTATGAGAAGTGCTATAAAAGAAATAAAAAACGAGAGACGGGTTTATGGACAGGGTCAGATTGGGACCAAAAATAGGCCTGGTCAGCCCCAAAAAGTGGCCCACATTTGAGGAGCGTGACCTTTCACAAGCCTGTAGGGTCCGTAGCATTGGTGAAAACTAGAAACACTGTAGCTGTAAAAACGGTATACTTATTTCAGTCTCAATACCTTGTACAAGGTTGCAAGAATCCTGCTCCCAATCTACTAGGTCCTCAACTCCGATTATAACATCAATCAGAAATCTAGTGCAAATCCAAGGGGCAAAATGGGTTGCGTCAGGATCCCTGGGAAAAGAACCTACAATGACAAGTGGAAGAGAAAAAGCAGCTCTGAAATTCCTCCTCTTGATTCACCACATACAAGTTTCATAGAATAAAACCTGCCATTTTCAGTAGAGCTTGCCCTTGTTTCGGCACCCTTTTTTTATAATACCAGTAATTAATAATAACTTATTATTCACTAATACAATAAAAAATATGCCCACCATTAAATCATGGCTGGCAAAGGCGCACAGAGGCACCTGCAACAGTCATCAGCGAGATTGACCAGGTCTAGTAAAGTCCTAGCCTTGGCCTCTGGATCCTGCCAGGCCTCAAGTCCTCCCCAAGTGTGACATGCTGTACTGTCACTGGTACAGGTAGCCCTGGACTCTTTTGTGGTAATCCTTACCGTGCCCAGGGTTATCCATCAGTCATCCTGTTAGCTCATCCTCTCCCGCCTCATCATGGGAGAGAGGGGAGATGGGTTGGCAAGAGCCTCATTCACCACACCCTACCTTACGACAGATTTAGGTGAAAAGACTAGAAACTGACAGCTGGAGCCTATGCATCGATGTGCAGATTCCAACTTTGTGCTTATGTTCTCGAGGCTGGAAGAAGCTGTGTACCTGCCCTTGGACTCTACCCAATACCAATATCAGAAGCACAACAGGTCAGGTAGCTGAAGGTAAGTAAGTAAAAAAATAACTTTGGGAAATGTTTGAGAGAGCCCATGTGTTGTGTATATGAGTGGTAGTGTAACTAAGTGAGATTGAGTGAGTCAGAGTGAGTGGGAATAAGTGAGACTAAGTTAGAATAAGAGAGTGGGTGCAAATGAGTGTGGGCTAGAGTGACTGAGTGAGTGAGTATGAAGAAGAGTTGAGGAGGTAATTCTTGTTATATGATGTACCTAGGTAAAATGCAGGCACATAAGCTGTAATTCCGGGCATATGGAACAGCTACGGCAATATGCTGACATACTGGGCATAATTCTTTGTACAAGGGAAACCTATGGTAAAATGCAGGCACTGGCATATTGGAGGTAATTCTGGGCATAAGGGATGGGGCACCCTGGTAAAATGCTGGTGCTGGCACACTAGAGGCAATATGTTGTCTATGGGATGCCAGTGGTATATTGCTGGCACAAACATATTGGAGATCATTCTTGGAATATGCGACACCCAACGTAAAATGCTGGTGTACCATATTCAAGATAATTCTGGGCTTTCGGGAGGACAACCAGGGGATATTGGGTGGGAGATGCAGGCAACCACATAAAACTTTTGGCTTTGACATACTAGTGGTAATTTTTACCTCTAGGTCACCCATCACATATATGGATGCAGTAAACTACAACATTCTGCCACTGGCATACTGTATGTAATTCTTGGCATTAACAGAATGCCCGTGGCAGATGGGACCCATCCTTACCAAAACAATTCTAGCGCTGACACATGATGGCAATTATTAACATACAGGGGCACCTGCTGCACAATTTTAATTGAATGGGGTCAACGTTTTCATTGACTTGGCACACCTTTAAAGTACTTTAGTGTTTAGTAAGTGCAGTTTGAGAGACATTGGTTTTTGAGCAAGCTTATGTGAAAATTCTACTTTAAAATACACCAGTTGACCTCCTTTTAAAAAAATATTTTAGGGGGAGCCACCCCATGGAACCTTTCTTGATGTTGGGCATGCTCGCTTTGCTTGCTCACAAAAATGCTGAGTATTAAACCACTCCTCTTTCAAAGCAGCTTTTGACTTCGTCCAACCCCTGTATAAAAGGGACAGACATAACATATTTTCTTGTTTAATTTCTTTTATAGCGCTATGTGTTCCAGTGTAAGATGTCATAGCAATTTACATCACACTCACATATTGTACACAGGAATTAATCATACAAGTGTGTAAATCAATTCATAGGAAATGTTACATAAGCTAATCAGGGTTACAAGGTGTAAAAGTAGCATATCATCCATATTGGTTGATATTATATGTTAGGAGTGCTTGGTCTGGTGAAACACAGACAAGAATTAAAATATAACGCAGTGGTTGGGGTTATCTGCACTAACGAGACTTTATTACTACTCAAATATCCCTTTTTAAGCTATATCAAAATAAAGAAAGATTGAGTAAAAATGAAATATGTTTCTATGCTTTGCAGTTTGCATCCATCTACTTGATGCTGGTTCATAGCTCACTGTGCTGCAGTGAAAGAATTATAACTAGGGGCACTGGAATTATGCGATTCAGCAGTCACTGTGTTTTCTGCATAATTATGGATTTTCCACATTTCCCACTTAATTCTTCATCTACTGTATAATGTGAAGATTTCAAGGAAAAATATTGTTTCTAGCTCAGTCGTTTTAAAAGTTACTAAAAACTTGGCGACGCTTGTTCTTATGCATTGGAAGGCCCTTCTCAAATGTTGACTTATCATCATGCAGTTATTGCTATATTTTGTGAAACGTATTCCCACACTGGGACGACAATGTTATAAAGTAATAAAATAATTAAACAATACCATAAAAAAGTTGTATAATTCGACTTTTCTTTCCCCAAAATTTAGTCAATTCAACTGCATAATTTGGTCCTCCCTGTCGAATAATTCCAATGGGAGCTGCAAGTAACAAAGGACCTCTAAGCAGTAACCCATTGACATTTCTACATAAAATCCAAATCTGTAATCTGCAAACTATACCTTGTGTTTGCAGCATGCATATAAACCCTCTCTGCTCACTTTTGATGATTTATTTTCTTTCTTTTTTTTAAAAAGTTTTATATAGCGCTGGCTAGACCCAGAGGTATCAGAGTGCTTTACATGAGAATGGACATTGTTTCAGAACATTGTTACATAGTTACATCAGTTACAGTTACTATTTCAGTTACCAGTGTATGCTTAGGAGAAAAACCTGATCTTACATAATAATATAAGATATTAGCGCGTAGCGGAGAATGGAAGGTAGTAGGGGAAATGGTAAACTTGGGAGAGGAAAGCAGACAGAGTCAAGAAGACCTGAAGGGGGAAAGTACTTGAGGGGGAACAAAGCAATAAGAGAGAGACAAAGAAAACAGTGAAAAACAATGTCCGATGTCCAGCTGGGTAGGTGACGGCCGAGGGGGAGAACCAGACCCAGACTCCTCTGTAGCTACATAAGACAGCTCCACCGGGCAGCGGGCAAGAGTACTCAGGCTCCGAGGTAACTACAAACAGTTTTAGTGTCAGCCCGTGGGGGCATCGTCATAGTTCCAAAGAAGGCATCCGTTCCGGTGTTACTGGGAGGCGTTGTCTGCCTCGTCCTCCTGCTTGCCCCAGGTCGGAGGGCGTAGGGAGGGATCAATGGTGATGTCAAAGGAAAAAAATGTTCCCTAGAGGTGTAAGTAGTGGAAACGTCTCACTCAGAGGGGTGTTATGTATGTAGAGGGACGGTGAATAGCTGCAGCCAATGACTACAAATTCAGGAGCAGCTACAAGGCATTAAGGACACAGGAGTTTGATGGAACGCTGGGTTAGCTTCATGGTATCCCACTAACACAGTGCATCAGATGCTGTAGGGAAGACTGCAGTGTGTAAAGTGTGGTCTCAACAAGTGTAGGGCGCCATCTTGACTGCAGAGCACTCCGCTGCCTCAACAAACGCATACAAAGTGAGCAATTGAGACGTTGCAACAGATCAAGGGGCCACTAATGAGGGGGCGCTGTTCGTTAGTGCTCCAGATTGCACACGAGTCAGATATTTGCAGCGAGATGAATGCAGAAGAGGTACCAATGGAGAGGTTGCGGCCACCATTATAGAGTCAGGCAGGTACAGGCAGCATATCGGGACCGAACGCCAAGAATGGCGAGGACAATACTACAATCCACAAACAAATTGTACCTTGAGCAGAGGAATACAGATGGATTTCCTCATAAGAAGCAGTCCCTCGGAGTAGGAAACGCATGTACCACTGGGCTGGAGGAGCTGCCATCGATCGGGTGCGTCTGCCATTTTGGAGTCGAAGCTGTATTCCTCTATGGAGATCATCCCAAGAGGGGTTAGCCGGCAAGTCGACGTTTAAGGATGCAGGCCGAGTGGTGACTGAGCCTGTTGGCTAGAAGAACGGAGGAGGGCCTCTCTGCTTAAAACGTGACCCCTTGCCGCTGCTTCTCCCTAGTCAGAACCACCCAGCTGCCATCTTAAAGTCAGACAGGCTTAGGCGCTCTTGGAGATTGTTGCCGCCGGAGTCTGACAATGTCAGATGCCCTTAGTCCGTTAGCAGCCTTGACGTTAATGGCCTTGGGGGCCCGACATGGAGCATCTACTTCGGCCAGGGAGGCCCCACTGTCCGTTACTTCTCAGGGGAGGGGGGGAGGCAGGGAGAAGGCAGCGATAGGAGGGTGGTTACTCTCCCGCTTGACCGGTTCCCCTACCTCAGCCTCTCTGCTGCAGCTTGAGCACTCACCGGTTCAGCCGGTCTCTGGGCGTACTCCCGCTCACTAGAGAGACAACGGCTCGTCGCTGCATCTCGCCGTCAGGGTATAAACCTGATTAGGCAAAACATAGATCTCTCCAGCAAGTGCATGCTACTAGTAGAGGAGAGGCGGAGAGGATGTGATCTCATGGTTAAACTGCCAACTTTGGAGCTGGGAAACCAAGGTTCGAGCCTCGGGGTCGTCTCCACATCCTGTGATTCCGGGCAAATCAATTAATCTCCCCGTGCCTACCAAAAAAATTGTGTCCTTGTGTAACATAACTGGTGCTCATCTAAAGCGCTCCAATACCTTAGAGTCGTGTTCGTGCTATATAAATATGCAACAACACAAAAAAGTACACAAAATAAACTGATATTATATGCTGAGTAGATCACTTCATGAAATTTCGACCGGCCAGGTCGAGGTGAAAATCGCCGCCATGGTGCTTTCAAATCAGCAGTCACCGGTCGCAGGTGCGGAGAAGTCTGAGCTGCCCGCTCGGATCATCCTATAGCTTCGATTTATCAGTTCACCCACTGCAGGGTATCCAAGCTTCCATTGGGAACAGCAGCTCGCCCACCACACAGCTAATTTTTTAAATTGCGAGAATCTATAGGATCCAGACCTCTGGAAGTTCCACATCCCTTCTGGCTCGTCCCGAGCATTAGTGCACTGCGTCATGCATACCGTTGGGGGACTCTGTATTCATTATATTGCTGTGTAATTCAAGCTCCGCCTGGGTAGACATCTGTGTCACCTAGTATTCGAACAATTGTATTGGAGGTGGCTCTCCTGAAGAAGGCAGTTCGCTGCCGAAACGCGTGTTGAGACATCTTGGAAACCACCCTACAATTATATAAATCCATGAGATTCTATGTGTTAATTATTCATCATGTGTGTATTTTTGGTCAGACATTCAACTATTTTAGTATGCTGACATCATACAAAAACCTTTAGAATGCAGCATGCGTGTATGGATGATTGATTATAGCTAGAATGTTGCATAGTTTTTCTGTGATTTAATATTTTTAATGATTTTGTATAGTAATAAATATTTTGTATTTTTCCATTTTTAGTGTCACTGCTATTATTCATATAAATATGTTCTAGATTGTTCATGAAGTAGCCCTAGGAATTTTACAGCATGTATTTCCCTGCCTCGGTGTACTTCTCACTAGTATCAGGGGGCCCCTCGTCTTTACAATGAAAATCGCCGCCACAACACCTGACCTGGCCTTCCAGTGAGGACTTTCAGCCTCTGTGCACTTCCCCACCCCCTCCCACTGTGACCTAAATCTGACGTTCTAGTGGAGGAGGAGTCAGGTGAAAGGGGAATGATATTGCTTCCCTCCTGGGCCAGGCAGGCCTCATGGGGGCCGAGGTGACTGCCACAGCAACACATAGCCTCTTCACGCTCCTCCCTGTAGTGGTGGTGCCACCCAGCCCACACTATACAATGTAACATGCCTGCATGCACTCGGAGGGTGGGCTCGCCCGAAGGCATAAATAAAGGAGCGCAAAAACGCTCGGGGTCTTGGCCCATACATGATTACTAGTGTGTGTGTGTGTGCTTTTTCCTGCTGCGACCTAAGCCAGAGGCCTAGCCTCAACGCAGCGCGTATCCACCCAGTTCTGGACACCACATTGGCGATGAGGCGGGTCCCACCCACGCCTCTGCCGCGCCTCACCTGATCACAGCCTGCCTCCCCTGGTGCCGAGGAACACGTTGTGTGGCCGCCGCCGCGGCTTCCAGTGTGGTGCAGAGGTCCAGACAAAGGAGCCCCGGTGTGTGCTGCCTCAGCGGGTGCCCACCCCGCACTTTGGCGCCACCAGGAGCCTTGTGCAGCCTTGAGGACCCAGCGGGGAGCAAGCGGAGTTGGCCGGTCAGCGTCTGGAGCCGTGTGACGAAGGTGAGGCCAAGCGCACACCCGCCCCAGCCAGGCACAGCGCTCCCACTAGCACGTGGTCAAGCCTGATGCCCCAGCGTGAGAGAGCCCGATCTGTCTGAGAGTAGCGCTCCCCCTGTCACGTGCTTGAGCTTGCGGCCGGTGAGGGAGGAAGAGCAGGCACGTCTACACCCTCACGCTCGGCCGGTACCTCTAGCAGAAAAAGGGCCTTCACGGGCCCGGACCTACAACAAGCACTGGCAGCTGCAAGGGCAGTAGGTGCAGTTCAACAAGCACTGGCAGCAGCAAGCGAAAGGTGTGACAGTAATTACAGATTTGCCTGTCACCCAGGTTCTGCTGCTCGGCGCTCGTGACACACAGGTCACCAGGACTGTGCATTGGCCATCAAGCATTGATGAGGGCAACACCACGGAGGTGTCCAACAGGAATGCACCAGCCATACCCTTCCCGCAGCTGCACCCCTATGAGCACAGTTCGGTACCGTTCACGCCTGGAGGCGTTCTGTTGAGCAGGCATGAGTGTCCCAACCCGGATGGGACTGGTGCTCCTGCGCCACAGCCACAGGTCCCACTACAAGCACCCATACATGCACCACCGTAACCAGGGCATGTCACTGCAGCCCTCCTACCCCCGTTCAGTGAACTGGTGGATCCGGCCACAGTGGCAGCGAGATGGAATTCATGGATTTGTCGCCTGGACCGCTATTTTGTGGGCATGAGAGAAACAGATGGTAGGGCGAAGAGGTCGATCCTTATGTGTTACAGTGGAGGGGAACTGTAGGCGGTTGCAGACTTGAACAGGCACTGTGACCCCCAAATAAACCCTGATTTCGAGCAATTCAAGCTCCGCCAAGCAAGACCATAGACATCTTCTACGCCCACCTGAGAAAGTTGGCGAGCTCTTGCATGCTGTACGACTAGAGGGAAGAAATTAGGGTGCAAGTCATACAAGGGGGCCGATCGGTGACGCTGCGCCACCTGATACTCAGGCAACCAGGTATCACTCTGGACGAGATCCTAGTACTCGTAAGGTCCCACGAATTATCCAACGCCCGGGCGGATGAGATGGAGGCGGCCCTTAACCGACCCCCAACGCAATCTGGAACATCTCGACCTCCCGTGATAAAAGAGGAGAGAGTAGACGCCATTCAAAGATGACCAGACACCAAGAGGGAATGGGAGGCCACCACAAAAGAGTGAGTGTGGCAACTGCGGTCTGGATCATCCGCCGTCTGGTCGATGTTTTGCAAGAGGGAAGACCTGCTCCCAGTGCAGGAAGCTCAATCACTTTGCGAAAGTGTGTCAAGGAGGGAGAGCGAGAACAAGCACTACGGGTCAGCATGGGCCGTCAACGGCAATTAGACAACTGACGCTAAACGACCCGTTGGAACAAGTGCACGCCACCCCGCCGGGCTATGGTTTAGGTGAAGACAACGATGACGTCTTCATAGTGTCATTTGTGAGTCGAGAGGGTCCGAGGCGTCGACCTCCACCTATGTGCACCATCACAGTGGCAGGTTCCCCAGTCAAAGCACTTATAGACACTGGGGCGTCAGTGAACGTCATGGACAGTAATCAATATGAACGGCTGTCCCTGCGACCTCCTCGCACCCCCTAGGTCAAAGATATAGACCTACGGTGGGACTGAGCCACTTCCCCTGCATGGAGTTATAGAAGTTGAGGTAGCCAGCGAAGGGCACCGCCTCCACACGCGGTTTCATGTCACCAAGGGAAAGCGAGGTACACTCCTCAGCTGCCACACGGCAGAAGACCTGGAGCTGGTATTTTTCACCAACCAGGTGCATTACCTACATGCTCAAGCGGTCAAGCCCACAGCTCTGAGGCACAGGAGGGTGCCGTTTCACCTACGTCCCCAGGTGGAGGAAGAGTTACAGAAGCTGAAGCAGCTGGGCGTAATAGAAAAGGTGTTGGGCCCCACCCCGTGGGTGTCACCTTTGGTCGTAGCCCCCAAGCCAAAGCAGCCTGGCTATGTGTCGACATGCGCCTTCCAAACAAAGCCGTAAAGCGGGAACGACATCTCACGCCCACCATGGATGACATCGTGGCAGACCTCAACAAGGCCAAGTGGTTCAAGAACCTCGACCTCAACGCTGGCTATCACCAGCTAGAACTCCATCCAGACAGCAGGAATATCGCGACATTCTCCACTCATGTGGGTCTACGACGATATAAGAGGCTGAGCTTTGGGGTATCCTCCGCCGCAGAAGTGTTTCCAAACGCTATAAGAGAAACACTCATGGGACTGCAAGGGGTTATCAACTTGAGTGATGACATCCTGGTGTTCTCAACAACACTAGAGGAACACCACTTACATCTCTGGGACACCCTTCATCGACTTGTGGAAAGTGGACTTACCCTCCACAGAGCCAAGTGCTCATTCTACCAAGAGTCGGTAGAGTTCTTCAGTTACATCTTCTCTCGCAATGGCCTCCAGGCTGTTCCATAGAAAGCCGCGCCCATACGCGATGCCCCGAGGCCCACATCCCCCACAGAACTCTGCAGTTTCCTAAGCATGGCCACATATTGTGGCCGATTCATTCCGAATCTGGCGTCTCTCTCAGAACCTCTCGGTAACCTTACAAAATCAGGACAACAGTGGGCGTGGACCGCGAAAGAAGACACGGCATTCCATGCTGTGAAGAAGGCACTCATCGACAACAGAGTTATGGCGTACTGTCAACCCAACAGATGCACCGAGGTGGTGGTGGATGCTAGCCCCGTGGGGCTAGGAGCAGTTCTCATGCAAGAAGCGAAATAATGGGCCCCAATTGCTTATGCTAGCAGAGCCTTGACAGGAACATAGATGTGGTATGCCCAGATAGAGCATGAAGCCCTGGCCATCAAGTGGGAATGCCAACATTTTCACATCTATCTCTACAGGCAGGAGTTTCGCCTGGTCACAGACCATAAGCCTCTCATTCCCATCTTCGCAGGCACCTCCCGATTGTCTCCCCCAAGAATCGAGAGATGGGCAGTACAACTGCAAGCCTACCGCTTTGAAGTTCTTTCGGCCCAGGGTCAACAACCCAGCTGACTTTCTGTCACGTCACCTTGCCAAGTCTGTTTCAACTGAACGATTTGCCGATGAGGACAACACAGAGGAGTTTGTCTGGATGATCTCTCAGGAGGCCTGCCCAAACTCGCACACGCTTGAAGACAACAGAAAAGCCACCGAGACCGACAAAAGTCTGTCCAAGACAAAGCAACGCTGGTGGACTGGAGCTGGCAACATTTTCTCGATGGAGTGCGTGCCCTGACAGAAGAGGAAAGACTGTTCCGTCAACAGCTATGGAGGGCCCGAAGCGAACTTAGTGAAGGACTTCATGGGATTGTCCTGCGCAGCACCACCCTGGTGATCCCCAGGAGCCTTTAAGAGAGACTGGTCTGCCTGGTGCATCAAGGGATAGCTAAAACCAAAGCCCTTCTCAGAAACAAGGTAGCCATCCGCACATTGCCACTCGTGCAACATCACCAGAAGTGACCCAGCGCCACCTCTGGTCATCACCGAAGCGCCATGTCTCGAGCCGTGGACTCAAGTTAGCATTCATTTTGGATCATTCCCCGATGGATGAAGCCCCTGGTCCTCATCAACTCTCACTCAAAATTTACAGTGGTAGAGGTGGTGTCGTTGACGGCTTTTCCCCAGGTCAAAGCATCGCTCAATTGCGTTTTCGCGATGATGGCTTTCCGGAAAAATTCAAGTCAGATAATGGGCCACCCTTCCAAGGGAGAGAATTCCAAGAGTACCTGACATCCCCTGCCATTCGACACCGCAAGATTACGCCACAGTGGCCGCAGCCAAATGGGGAGGTAGAATGTTTCATGCGGACTCTGAACAGGGCTCTCAGAATTGGCATTGAAAAAGGCGATGTTATCGAGCACTGTCTCCAGCAATTCTTGAGTGCGTACCGCTAGACACCTCACTGTACAGCACAGTGTGCCCAGGCGCACCTGTTATTCCGGAAAGTGCCTCGGGACAGCATTCCTGCTGATCTCTCCTGGAGTCCACCTGAGCTGGATCAAGCTGCTCAACAAGCCAGGAGATGAGCCACCAATGTCAAAGCAAGCCTAGCGCGCCGGGCACAAACGATGGACATTGAAATAGGAGACCGGGTCATTGTGAAAGACCGGTACCCTGGGTGAAAGTATCGCACTCCGTATGAGCCAGAGGTGTGGTAGGTTATCAACATGCACGGAACCATGGTGTCGGCCAAGCACAGGACCCGAGTGGTCACAAGAAACGTATCATGGTTTAAAAAGGTGGGAGCCAGGCTCCCAGCGGCAGATCAAGAGACTGGAGTGGAAGAATGGGGAGAAGAAATGGTACCATGGAGCACCCCACGAAGCAATCAGTGAACCGCACCAATGCGTCCAGAGGAGAAACACAAGCTGGTTTCGAACAGATAAACCCCAGTGCAAGTTCACCATCATCGGAAGATGACTCTGCGGGGATAGGGTTTGAGAACAACTCCCGGAGCCAGAGGTGTGGTCTTTCGCCGAATCCTGCCCCCAGCAAATGACTAAGAGACTTTGTGTGTCGCTTGTCTTAAGACTGAATCCCTAGTATTATGATAACTTAGCATCTAAAATATTGGAGGGATGTAGTGACGGTGCCACCCGGCCTGCACTATACAATGTAACATGCCTGCACGCACCCGGAGGGCGGGCTCGCCCGAAGGCATAAATAAAGGAGCGCAAGACCACTCACGCTGTTGGCTCATACATGATTACTAGTGTGTGTGTGCTTTTTAGGTCTCGGCTGGAGAGCAGCAGCGCGCATGCGCTGCTCTCGGCATCCGAGAGCTTCTTGGAATCAATACAGATTCCAAAGCTCTCGGAGGCGGAGTTGAAGCCCCGTCCATCTTTTTAATTGGCTAGCGTCAGCTTCCGTGCCAAACGCTGGCTTTTGATTGTAAAGGAAGCTTCTTAGTCCCTCCTTTAGGCCGCCTTATCTCCTTTTGGCCACGCCCACCAGGATTTGAACTTTTACCGGCGGCGTGACACTCTCCTCTTCATTACTCCCTATGCACTTTTTTCTTTGCATTCGGCTTTGGCAAAGTCAGCCGTGTGTTTACTTTCGCATTGCGCTTTCACTTAAAGTGAAAGGGCGATGCGAAAGTAAACATGCAGCTGCCTTTGCGGTACCGCGCTTGTTTTATTTATAGTCTCGAGTTTTTGGTATGTGAACTGAAGTATACACCAGCTTAAATGCACACAGGTGAAACCCCCGACAGTCATAGCATCGTTTTACATGCATGTCTTCAGTGTGCTGTTGTCAACTGCATTGATGTTGGCGCAGATGAAGCGATTTCAAACTGATTTTGTCCGCGTTTAAGAAGCTGCAATACTTCTGAAATCACTGTTTGAGGGTTGCTCGAATTCGGTTGTTTTTTGCCGGGTGATCAAATGCTAAATCTCGCCTTTTGAAGGGTTCATCTTAATAGTTAAATAACTACGCACCTTCAGATGAATGTGTTCACCTGTGACACAGACCACCGTCTGGACTGCGGTGGTGCTTCTCCTGAACCGCTTCCATTGTCTGTGCGCCCCCACGACCCTCCCCGGCCAGGCGGGCCCCCGACCCCCTCCACCCCCAGAGACGGGGAGGCTGTCCGTATCTGAGGCGGGCTCCGGAGACAAAGGCTCGGCACCCCCGGCCTTTCCTTTCATCCCGCTGGAGACTTCACACCTCAGTCTGGGGCATTGTCCACGCGAGAGGCGAGCAGGAACTGACGGGGGCCAAGACAAAGCGCCCGCCATAAAATGCTAAAGGCCCGCATGCGGCAGCCCTTCCTGCGTCTCTATCTTCCTATCTGTCGACCTCCCTTTCTTTCTTTTCTTTCTTTCTTTCTATCTTTCCTTTCCCTTAGTTTGCTTTTCATTATTTAAGTCTTGTTTAAATGCTTGCGTTCTTCACACACTTGTAATGTGCACATACCCATGGAGTGTGTTTCCACACAACTGGCCATAAGTGATGGTGGACACGCCAGGGAAAATACAGAACTTCCCCAATGTGCATCAACAAACTCCATGCGCGTTGTGGACACTGCTGTAGTTTTTTTCAGCAGCGGTCCCTGGAGGGAGTTCCGTGGGGCGGAAAGGCGGGGCGGGGTAGGGGCAGGATGGGGGGTACTAAACACCGGAACATGGATAATTGGAGGTAAGTAAACAATTAAATAAATAAAATGAATTTCGTAGCGTGCGCTGCACCGCATTTTGTGATGCAGGGCGCGCTACGAAATTTGTTTTATTTATTTAATTGTTTACTTACCTCCAATTATCCATGTTCCGGTGTTTAGTACCCCCACCCTGCCCCTACCCCGCCCCGCCTTTCCGCCCCACGGAACTCCCTCCACGGACCGCTGCTGTTTTTAGGTCTCGCCTGACCCAGCGCATGCGCATGTCTTGCAAGACATTTTGTGAGGGCTCCAAAAAGTGCTACCAGGCCAGCCTAGAGCTACAGTGCATGTGCGCGGGCATGCGCGCCGCGCTTGACCGATCTTACTTTCACTTTCGCGGCCGCGCGGCCGCTTTGATATTTGATCGCGATCACTTTCACTTCAGCTTGGCATAGCCAATAGGTCTCGCTTTTGGGACCTTATAAGTATTTAGTTATGCAACTGTTGCATGGCTAAACACTTATGAGGTCCCAAAGGCGAGACCTATTGCCTATGCCAATGCTTGTTTTTTTTTGTCTCCGAAAAAAACGGTTTGCCGAGTGGGCGCTTTAAATAAACATGGCGGACCTTCGGTGCTGTAAATGGAACTGCTGTGGCAGCTGTGGTTTCACAGCACAGAAATCAGTGACAGGCAGGGATCGCACAATAGGGCCGGCAGTCATGATCTCTTGCTTCTTGTCAGTCAGGGTCTAATAAGGCCCTTAGTCAACTGAGTGATGCACATTTTATCAATCTCAGAATGATGAGAGGCTGAGGATTTAACCCTTCCCGGCATCCTGCACATAGATGCCTTCAGGGTTTGCAAAAGTGGAACATATACACACATATATTCATAGCATGTCATGTGCATTAAGTACAATGATTATTAGCACAGCAAATTAAATGTTTGTTGTTGAACCATGCAGTTGTGTGCTGGTTGCATGTTTGAAGGCTAGCAAGGCAGACCTCCCTTCCATCCCTCTGAGGGTGCCACTACATTAGGTAGTATTAAAGCCTGATATTTACAGCGCTTAGATAAGGCAGAAGTACGTCACCGGCGCTTTACAAACTAAAACTACAAAACGTATTTGCTTGCCCAATAATCATAGAGCAGCCTTTTTCTATGAGGTTACATTTAAATAATGCAGTGTGTTATGAAAAGCCTGACGGTACTAAAAAAATAAAACAAATCACATTCTCAGCAAAAAATGTTGTTCCAATTACGTAATAGTATTTCTTAATTTTCTTGGGAAGGCAAATTCCGTCTCAGGTGTTTACTTCCAGATCACAGTGTGTTCGGTACTGAATCATGTTCCCTTTACTGTGTTCCTTCTACAGGGGTGGAAATCGCACCCTGTCAGAGAGTTAACCCACATTGCTGCTGATGTAGGACGAACGTCGGAGCACCTCAGTGGGATTTGATGCATGGTAAAAAGCAATGGGAAAACAGCCCTGCGAGTGAAGAGGGTCATGTAAAACACACCTGGGATGGGCCAGGGCAGTCAGACGTCAGCCAATCGCACACAACCTGCTTCGGTCGGGGGAGGACACATTAGCTCCTCCCGTTGCACGCCTGGTTGCTGCAGCCTCCTGGTAACTGTGATCTGTCTGCGCTGCCTCATTCCTACACCTGTCACGGTAGGCTCTCTGTGTCCTCACACACATTTATAGAGATGGCTTCTCTCACTTCCCTTATCTATTCTCCCCACCCCTGTACCTGCTGCCTTCCTTAACTCCCCACAGTAATCTTCACAGCCTCTTCATCGTGCTTCTCTTTTGCACCTGCCCATTCAGCCTCTCCCCGCAGGCAACTAAATACAGTGGTTTATTTCCTTCTCACACAAATGTCCTGTGCAGTTTCGCGCTTCACACCATCTCAGCAGCCTCTTTCTTTCCATTCCATTGTCTCTGCAGTCTTGCTCTCTTTGAACATGTCTGTAGTTTCTCTCTCTCTCTCTCTCTCTCTCTCTCTCTCTACCTGCCTCTGCACTCTCGCCCTCATTGAACACCTGGCTGTAGGTTCTCTCTCACTCTCTCTCTCCCCCCCCTCTCTCTCTATCTCTGTCTCTACCTGTGTTGGAAAACGAGGCACCATCTGTGAGGCCTGCACAAATAACAAGACTACATTTGTCCTTCACTGGGATCCAAACACCCAATTGCAGCGCCTGACTCTCAGGGGGTAGCGTTGCAGAGCAGTCTGAGGCTTACTCCAGGGAGGTGGTGTGGGCTAGTAATCGCCATTTGTCAGGTGCGCAAAAATAACACTCAATAATTGATTGTCCCGTCTGTACTTTGCTTTATAAAAGTAAGAGTACATTTATTAAACACACACACCACTCAATACTATGCACCAATTTACAAATATACATAAGCTGTTGGAATTACTTTGTGACATTGCATAACATCTCCACCCCTCCCGCAGGGGGGGTGGGGTCTAGTACCACCACTCCCATGTATGCACATCATCTTGCCCACAATGCAATTAGTTGAACATAGCCTGGGTCGTGGGCCCTGCGCACTGGCACCATCCCAGTGGCGACTCGCCCCATTAACTCAACAAGCATTAAAAATTGGTACACCTACCTTGGTGACACATGACCCTGACTGAGCATCTCCTACTGACCATAAAGTATGCACCTCTATATCTTAAGGGCTAGCAGTCTGGGGTCTTCACCTAAGTACAGCAGCAAAAATACATGTTTAAGCACATTTTGGAATGACGGTACTCAGCACATTTGTGGATCATTAGAATGCATTGCAATTACAGCCCCTAAAGGCATCACAGATGAAATCAGAGGATTACGCCTATACAGCCAGACACTCTAGCAGGAATGTCTGGCAACATAACCCCACTTTGCTCATACCATCACCTTACATGTACTTCACATTAAACACCTAAAGTTCAGTCCCTCTAAAAGAAATAACCATTAGTAAATGCATTTCAGTGCAATTACACCTCTTCACCCCCAGGGGATGCCCTTCTCCAGACATCCCCAACTCAGCCCTTCACTCCATGATGCACTTCTTAATGCACCCCCAGCTGTAGAACAAAAGTTCCAGCCTAGGAGGTAATGTAACCTTAGCTGAGCCCTTGAGGGGTTGTTTCTTTTAAGTCCCCAGGACACCTAGGGTGTGTCAGGATGTGTCAAAAGCGCCAAAACAAGTAATGCCACTAACCTTTAGTACCACCAGCGGGGACGAAGGAATGTAGAGAAGTCCCCCTACTTCCCTGAGCACAACCACACAGAGTAGATATACACTGCTATGCAAGGAAGCACCCCGGGGAATAGGGAAAAGGGATAAAATAATAAACTCTGCTGCTGTGCGGGAGTCTTCTTACACCTTAAGTCTGGTCTATGGCTCGGTACAACTTCAGAAGTTACCCACAATCATAAGCTGCAGATGAAAGAACAGAGAGGGATATGAGAAATAACTCAGGGATTCATTTATATCACACAACAGGGTGCTCCTATAGTCAGATACTCACAATATAACAAGCAGCAATACTCTTAGAGAAGGTTCTGAGACTATCCAATCCCAGTGAGACCATACACTGAGAGACGATGAACTGGAATGCCAGGGAGTTTATGAGCTCACTGAACCCAAGGATGATTTCAATCAACAAACAATGTCACGGTAAATGGTGCCGAAAGAGGACTATGAATAGCACCATAAACAAGCATAAAAATGCTGTTAATAGCACAGCATTAGAGCGAAGGAATAAAGTTGTGCACGCAGTAGTCACAAGCTCAAGTTCAATACCACTGAGCAATTGCGCGCCAAACCACTGTTTGCAAGCACAGTGTAGATTGTAAGTACAGGCTCCAAAAGAGAAGACCAGCGTGGAAATAATTACGAAATTAAACTGTTTCAAAAAGCAGAAGGAGCACTCCAGCACTTCCTTTCCAAGTGAGGTTAAATACCTTGTGTTTCCAGGGTTGGTAAAAAACAGAATCCTCTGACCTTGAAAGCAACGCTTCAAACAAACACTTCCAAATGAAGAAATGTCAGCAACGGTGATTAATGTGAACCAGCTGGAAAGCCCGGGCCTCGGAAAGCACTTGCCTTGCTTGATGAAAAGAGTTTCATGTGAACCAACTGGAAAACTCCTCATAGAAAGCCTGGGCCTCAGAAAGTAATTGCCTTGCTTAAGAACTTCAGCAGGAAACAACAAATCCAAACCAGAAATCCAGTGGGGAATACCATCCACTTACTCGAACTCAAAAACAGGTGAGATTGTCAAGCCCCGACCCCAGGAAGGGGAGGGGCTTTATAGGAGCAGAAATCCAGGCGTCTCCTTATCCATCTACCAGCGTTCCGTCCCAAGAGATTCTGGGACATGTAGTCCGCTGTGCACCATTTGCCAATAGACCTGGTAACATGCATACAAGGGAAAAGAGCCTTAACTGTAGGTGCAGGGAAACCCATCTTTCCTGATCTACGCTGAAGAATCGCGACAGGGTGGGACTCCTCTTCGTGCTGGTGGGGGGGGACAGCGCTTCTCCAGCAGCTCCCCCAGCACCTTTTCACACTTAAGGGTGACCCCCCTCCTCTGGGGGGGCCACCAGGAACCAAAACGGCAGACTTCCAAATGCCTGGCAAGGCATTATGGGGCGCTTCGTGCTCCTGCTTATGAATACTAGATGAGCGGCTCTCCCACTGTGCTGGGGAGAGCCGAGCTGGCAGTGTTGGCGGCTTCACCGTGTTCTTGTGCCTCGGTGGGTGCCCCGGTCCACCCCCAGGTGAGTGAATGCGGCTCGGGGAGCCCACCCCCGGCTGCTCGTCCCGTTTTCGGGGGCCCGGTCCCACCCGGGACCCCCACTGGCCTTCCAGTTGGAGGGCAGCCTGGGGAGCCCACCCCTGGCTGCCCCCGCCGGCTCCCCGCGCGGCCAGCACCCTTGTGTGCTGCCACGGGAGCCGGCCAATCACTTCTGGCAGACGCGTAATGATCTCCGGTAAGGCTGGACTGTGGGGGAGGGCGGCGGGATTCCCCGGCCTCATCCCCTTCTTCGGGGCCCGGGGATGGGGTCCCGGGCCCCCAGAAATCTATGAGGGGTGCGACGGCGCCCCCTTCCATCCTGGTCTCCTCGGGACCCGAGGATGGGGTCCCGGGCCCCCTCCTTCTCCTCGCGGGGAGCGCATCAGCGCTCCCCGTCTTTGGCGGTTTCGGTGGGCACCAGGGTGGGCTCCTGGCGCTCGCATTTTCACGGGGAGCACGACGGCGCTGCCCGACTTTGCTTCGGGCCCGGGAATGGGGTCCCGGGCCTCCGTACATCATCGAGGGGAGCGCGATGGCGCTCCCCTACCTCTGGAATCACCGGGGGCCAGGGTGGGCTCCTGGCCCCCTTCAGGGAGCTTCACGGGGAGCGCGACGGCGCTCCCCGCCTTTACTTCTTTGGGGGCAGCTCCCGGGACCTGACCCAGCCCGGGGGCATTTCTGAGACCGGCGGCGGAGCCCCACGCACTTCGTCGTCGGTCTTCTTAGGGGTCAAAGGTCGCCTACCTTCCGGGGGCCATATCTCAACCCCTGGGGTCCGATCTGCCCCATTTTTGTGTCTTCTTGCTCCTGGTGGTGCCCCTCAGCCACTGGGAGCACTCTCCTTCGCCCTCCGGGACTCCAAGAGGGTGGATTCAGCAGGGAGCTGTCTTCGCTGGCTCCCTGCGCCAGCCTCTCGCCTGGCTCTCCTCCTTGGCCTCTCTTCTCCCTGCGCAGAGGCCACTGCTTCTACGCACCAGTCCTGGGCTCTTCTTCTGGTGCTGATAGGGTCCTGGGGGCAGTCAGGGGGTCTCTCCTTCCAACTGCCCATTGCGCCAGCCTCCAGCACCTTCAGCCTCAGCAGACCACACCCCAGAGAGAGCTTCTCTTCCTGTGCAAGCACTTTTTAAAAGTTGAGTAGGGGGCTAGCAGGAAGTCTCTGTTGGTCCTATCAAACAGCGACCCATCACTCCCCTGCCCCTGCTCCCTCCTTCTTGTCCAGCCTCTGGGCTTGTTCAAAATGGCGTCGTCCAGGGTCTCTGGCCACATGTTTCTGAAGCCCCTTCCCCCCACGCTGCCTTCCCTCCTTGGTGCAGCCTGGTGCCTGGCACCCAGTGACAGCTGCTAATGGATGAGCCTGTAGCCCCACCCATCTTCTCTTCGTGGAGAGGAGGCCCTAGCTTGTGAAAGAAAGGTTATCAATCCATCCAGCCGAGGTCAACCCTCAGTCTGGGTCTGGTCATGGCTGGCTCAGAGAAATATGACAGTTCTGGATGACCCAAAAGCAGTACAAATATGACGTTGGACTCTGCAGAATACTTCTTTTCACACCTGCTACAGTGGACTTAAGTGTGTGTCTGGAATCTGTAGGCCTAATGGAAGTTAATCTAGCCCATGGGCTCCACATTCCCATAGGGGAATAATGAAGTAAAAAAACAGTAAGACACACTGACTTTCCCTGGCATGTTTCTTTCCAGTGTATAAAGCCTATTCCATGTCACCACCCAATACTGCATAAGTCCAGCCACACCATTCACTTTGTAGCTGCTCCTGGACTGCGCACACTAGGAATCTCCACTGCGCAGCCCGTACACGTGTGCACACGCATCTACACATGTGTCTGCATGTAACCAGCCCGGTGTCCATTGCTCCAGCTGCTGCGCAGTGGCCTGGTCAAGCCAGGGGGACACCAGTAAAATCCCCATGCAGTCTTACATCCTGAGCTCACTGTGGGTGAGTCCCAATTTATGAGGCTCCCCCACAGTAAAAGCTCAACAATTAGGTGCTCAAAAAGCGAAAAATCTGGCCGGCCCATAGTGTCAGAACCACCTTTTAACAACCTGCCTCTGCTGTCTCACTGTCCTTAAACACCTGTCACTAGGTGTGAGAAGTTGGTCTGGTATATACTGGTCACTAGTTAAAGTGGCCACCTTGCACCAGTACAATTCGACTCTTATGGTAGATAGGTTTAAGACAACCTTTTAAAGAAAGCTATCCTAGTGGTAGCTGTGGAGAGCAGCCTTCAGGCTAAGTCTTTAGAGGACTGTAAAGCATCTTGTTTTACCTTATAATCTCTTGAATTACTAAATGAAAGGACACCACACAGGTATATATATCAAATATATATGTATTTATTTCTAGACACACTCTACTAATCACTTTATGAGATTAGAAGTCAGGAACATATGCAAATATCAACGTTTCACAATAAGTTAAGCACAAATATGTCTGAGGCCCTAGGGGCGTACCAGACCATATACTAAAAAAGAGGTTAATGAAAGTCGACTTGCAAGGGAACAAGGCCTAGGGCCTGTAGAATCGCTGGGGCTTCACTAATCCACCCAAGGGAGGTAAGTAAAAGACCCACGGGAGACGCGTGCAGTGTGAGAACACAGCCGCGGGTTCCCTATTGATTTTAATGGAGCAAGTCGTGGTTGGAATTTTAAAGTTTTAGGATACTTCAGGAGACTCTACAAGCAAGTCACTTACAGGGTAAGTAGTTCTAGAGCCAACACCCACAGGAGCACTGTAGTGCTGAAGTTACCCCACCCAGGGAAGCCAGGTGCATAGGTGTCTTTTGGTGTCGGGTTGCGGCGTCGTTTTCAATGGGAGCCAAAGAAGACTTGCTGCTTGTGAAGACAGGAGAAGTGTTCAGTGGAATCCAAGGCTGGATTCAGAAGAAGGAAGACCTGAAAGCAGAAGGGACAGAGATCAAAGTCGCTTGGCGGTGACCCGGGGCAAGAAAGCTGGATGCCCACAGTCGTCGGGTGATTTCAGGTGATCACAGGTGTCTTGACTCTTCAGCCACGAGGTCCAGGAGGCGTCGACGATGACCAGGAGCTGGATGCAGTGTGTACCACGAAGTCTGCAGCTTACTGTGGTGTCGGCAACTGGATTGGAGCCAACAAGCGTTGGCAACAGCAAATCTTGTGGAAAGTGGAAAAAGTCAGCGGTGCAGACCAGCAAGGTCTGAGGGACTCACCCAGAGAGGGTAAATCAGGGCAGGCCTGGAGCAACCTGGAGAGTCCTTTGGTTCTGTATAAAAGCCTTCTGGGGACCCACAAGCCAACCGGCAAGGGATCACGAAGACGCCTCGGGAGGATTCACTCACCAGGAGCCCACGGTCACTCGGGATGAGGTAGGCCTCTGATTTTCAGTGGAAATCCGGCTGGAGGCTTGGACCACATGTGGTCCAATGCACAAGTTCGTAGAACGTCGAGAAGGGGTTGCACTTGACAATAGTGCATGGTACCCGGGAATTGCTGTTCCTCGTCACTCGTGGGGTCCACTTGCCTCAGCGTCGCTGGGGACTCACGATGGCCGTAGAGAAGTCAGGAAATCCACTTCCGGGGCTGCAGGGACTTCAGACTCTGGCGGGAGCGGGAAAGTTTGCGACCGTTGATGCAAAGTTTTGGTGCCTGCCAAGCAGGGGAGTCACTCCTTGACTCCAAGGGAGATTCTTCAGTCTTCCAAAGGTAGTGGAACGTCGAAGGTCCAGGATTCTTCAGAGTGTCGTCCAGGGCTATCTAGTTTGCAATGGCAAGGGTTCCCTAACTTACACTACAAGGAAGGGAGGGACTAGCTCTATGACCACTCCTATGGGAGGGTCATGGGAGTGGGTGGCTGTAGGAGAGTAGGATCTGCACTTATGTTGCCCCCACTTTTTTTCTGATGAATACACTGGTTTCCGGCTATAGCCTGGCTGGGTCCTTGCTAATCAGGGCCCCAGTCTCACTGATCTCTCTAAACAACTTGGTGTGCATATTAGATGCACTAGTGATTGGATACTGTGGTACCTTATGAGCCCCTAGTATATGGTACCTTAGGTACCTAGGTCATTGGTACTTCACAGGCCTACCAGGGGCTGCAGCATGTATTATGCCACCCCTGGGAAGCACTCCTCACTGAGGTATAGGTTCCTATATCTCACCATACACACACATATAAACCTATCAGCCACCCCTCTTGCAGACCCTAACAATCCTGAGGGCAGGGTGCTTGGTTTACTATGTGAGGGGGTGTTTCTGCATGAGCAGGACCCCTCTGCAGCTGGCAGAGTCTATTCTCTGCTACTGTTTGTGGATGCGGTTAAACCATATACTCTTAAATGCATTATAACCTTGCGGTAAATGCTAACTTTGGAATGACTGCATCAAAACATGTCGTGTTTGGTGTCAAACAACTTGGAATCATACCCCCACACCAGTAACTGGTGTGGGGGTATGATCCCACCCTTCTAGAGGGGATGACATGTACCCACTGTACTAAACGGTAGAAATCTCCTATCAATCAATCAATCACATTTATAAAGCACGCTACTCACCCGTGAGGGTCTCAAGGCGCTGGGGGGGAAGGGGGGGGGGGGGGGGTTAGTACTCAAAGAGCCAGGTCTTGAGCTGCCTCCTGAAGGAGAGGTGGTCAGGTATGGCGCGAAGGTTGCTGGGCAGAGAGTTCCAGGTCTTTGCTGCCAGGAAAGAGAAGGATCTTCCTCCGGCGGCGGCTTTGCGGATGCGAGGTACGGCTGCCAGGGTATGTCCGGTCGAGCGTAGGTTGCGCGGAGGAGTGTAGAAGGAGACGCGGTGGTTGATGAGTTTTGGTCCGAGGTTGTGAAGGGCTTTGTGTGCGTGGGTGAGGAGTCTGAAGGTGATCCTCTTGTTGATTGGGAGCCAGTGAAGTTTCTTCAAGTGTCCGGAGATGTGGTGGTGGCGGGGTACGTTCAGGATGAGTCATGCGGCAGCGTTCTGGATCCGTTGAAGTTTCCTCTGCAGCTTGATGGTGATGCCGGCGTACAGAGTGTTCCCGTAGTCCAAGCGACTGGTGACGAGGGTGTGGGTGACGGTCTTTCTGGTATCGGTGGGGATCCAGCGGAAGATCTTGCGGAGCATGCGGAGGGTGTTGAAGCATGCCGAGGTCACCGAGTTGACCTGTCTGGACATGGAGAGGGATGAGTCCAGGATGAAGCCGAGGTTGCGTGCGTGGTCGGTGGGTTGGGGAGTGCTGCCTAGGGCGGGAGGCCACCAGGAGTCGTCCCAGGCGGAGGGTGTAGGGCCGAGGATGAGAACCTCCGTCTTCTCTGTGTTCAGTTTCAGCCTGCTGTCTGTCATCCAGTTCGCTACTTCCTTCATGCCTTCGTGTAGTCTGGTCCTTGCTGAGGTGGGGTTGTTGGTGAGGGATAATATGAGCTGGGTGTCGTCAGCGTAGGATATGAGGTTGAGTCCGTGTTTTCGTGCGATGTTCGCCAGGGGGGTCATGTAAATGTTGAAGAGGGTGGGGCTGAGGGAGGATCCTTGGGGGACGCCGCAGATGGTCTCCGTGGCTGTAGATCTGAAGGGGGGGAGGCGGACTCTATGAGTTCTTCCGGAGAGGAAGGAGATGATCCATTCCAGGGCCTTGCCTCTGATGCCGGCGTTGCTGAGGCGGTGTATCAGGGTACGGTGGCAGACCGTGTCGAAGGCTGCAGAGAGGTCCAGGAGTATGAGGGCCATGGTTTCTCCCTTGTCGGTCAGGGATCTGATGTCGTCCGTGGCTGCGATGAGGGCGGTTTCGGTGCTGTGGTTAGCTCTGAAGCCGAACTGTGTGGGGTCAAGTGAGTCGTTGGTTTCCAAGGCGGTGGTGAGTTGAGCGTTGACGATTTTCTCAATCACTTTGGCGGGGAACGGTAGGAGAGAGATGGGCCGGAAGTTTTTGAGTTCGGTGGGGTCTGCTGTTGGTTTCTTTAAGAGGGTTTTGAGCTCTGCGTGTTTCCAGCTCTCTGGGAAGGTGGCGGAGGTGAGAGATGCGTTGATGACGTCTCGGAGGTGGGGTGCGATGATGTTGTCGGCTTTGTTGTAGATGTGGTGTGGGCAGGGGTCGGATGGAGATCCAGAGTGGAGCGAGTTCATGACGCGGGTGGTTTCCTCGGTGGTGGTTGGGTTCCAAGTGAGGATGGTGGTGATGTCGGTGGCGGGTTCCGGGGGTGGGTTCGTGTTGGTAGTGGTGAAGCTGTTGTATATGTCGGTGATTTTGTGGTGGAAGAAGGCTGCGAGGGAGTCGCAGAGGTCCTGTGAGGGAGGGATGGAGTTGTTTTCTGCGTCGGGGTTGGAGAGCTCTTTGACGATGCCAAAGAGTTCCTTGCTGTTGTGGGCGTTGTTGTCTAGTCTGTTCTGGTAGGCTGATTTTCGTGCGGCGCGGAGGCATTGGTGGTGTTGGCGGGTGGCGTTCTTGAGGGCTGACATGTTCTCCTCGGTCTGGTTGAGGCGCCAAGTCTTCTCGAGGGTGCGGCATTCTTTTTTGGAGTCCTTGAGGTCGGTGGTGAACCAGGAATTTTTCTTGTGGTTGTTGGTGTTAGCTTGGGTCTTCAGGGGGGCCAGGAGGTTGGCACAGTCTGAGATCCAGCTCGTGAGGTTGTTGGCGGCTTCGTTGGGGTTAGTGGTGCTGGTGGGTTGGTTCTGGGAGAGGGTCGATGCGAGCTGTTCTGTGGTGACTCGATTCCAGTGTCTTCTGGGTGGTTGCTGGGTGTGGTGGTGCATGGTGATCTTCTTGAAACTGAAGTAGACACAGCTGTGGTCCGACCAGGTGAGTTCGGTGGTGTGGCTGAAGGAGATGTGTTTGCTGGAGGAGAAGATGGGGTCGAGCGTGTGTCCGGCGTGGTGGGTGGGGGTGTTGACTAGCTGTTTCAGTCCTAGGTTGGCGAGGTTGTCCAGTAAGGCTGTGGTGTTGTTGTCGGTGTGGTTCTCCAGGTGAAAGTTGAGGTCCCCTAGGAGGATGTAGTCGGTGGACGAGAGTGCGTGAGGGTTGATGAAGTCTGCGATGTCTTCGCTGAACTTGGTGCGTGGTCCTGGTGGTCTGTACATGAGGGTGCCTCTGAGGGTGGTCTTGGGGTCGCTGTGGATCGCGAAGTGGAGGTGTTCGGCGTTGGGGAGTGAGTCGTCGATGTGGGTCGAGATACGGATGGAGCTTTTGTGTGCGATGGCGACGCCTCCTCCGATGCGGTTGGTGCGGTCTTTTCGGATGATTTTGTAGCCGTCGGGGATGGCTATGGCGATGTCGGGTGCCGAGGAGGGGTTCATCCAGGTCTCAGTGAGGAAGGCGATGTCCGGGTTTGTTGAGTTGATGAGGTTCCATAGTTCGATGGCGTGTCTGTGGACGGATCGGGTGTTGACCAGGATGCAGTGGAGATTGCTTCCAGGGGAGTCGGTCTTGACGGGAGCGGTGTCATTCCGTAGGCAGGTGAAGCGGCAGCTGCTGCAGGTGAAGGGTCCGTGGGTTCGTTTCGGGGTGGCGCGGTAGCAGCCCGGCGTGCGGCCGGGGTTGAGGGTGGTGAGGGTGGTGGGGTCGTAGGTCCGGCGGGGGTCGGGGGGGCCAGGGGTTCGGGCGCTGGGCGCGGTCCTAGCACTAGAGCCCTGGCATCACAAAATGGAGATGCCACCAGCACAGACACTGGGCTGCCCTCCTGCTGCTGACCAAAACTCGCAGTGGAGGAAGCCCAACAAAAGGTATCCTGTCACAGGGAGGTGTCACCACCTCCCAGACAGGATTTAGTGTATTGGAGCTGGGTGGGTGCACTCTTAGAGTGTTTTGAAGTCCTGCACTGGGGGAGCAGTAGGCTCCTCTGTGCATATGCCAGCTCAAACCGGTTACCTGCCCCTGCTCTGGCCCCTGCTCTGGCGCAAAACTGGACAAAGGGAAGTGGGTGTAACCACCCACTACCCTGACCCTCCTAGAGGAGTGGTCATAGAGCTAGTCCCTCCCATATCTTCACTATAAGATAGCAAGCATTGCCAATGCAATTCAGATTACCCTGGACGACGCTCTACTAAGAAGAATCCTGGCCCTTCGACGTTCCACTATCTCTGGAAGAATGAGGAATCTCCCTTGGAGTCAAGGAGTGACTCCCCTGCTTGGCAGGCACCTATAACTTCAATCAACGGTTGCAAACTTCACCGCTCCCGCCGGAGTCTGAAGTCCCTGCATCCCCAGAAGTGGATTTCCTGACCTCTCGACGGCCATTTTGAGTCCCCAGCGAAGCTGTGGCATCTGGACCTCACGAGTGACGAGGAACAGCAATACCTGGGAACCGTGCACTGATTTCAAGTGCAAACCGTAAACAACGTTCTACAAACTTGTGCTTTGGACCATTTGTAGTCCAAGTCCCTAGCAGGTCTTGCACCAAAAATCAGCGGCCTACACCATCCCGAGTGAAACTTTTCCTGCGAAGGCGTCTCCGCGGTTACTTGCCCATTGGCTAGTGACTCCCTCGAAGACTTTCTAACTGACTTTAAGGACTCTCCTTGTTGCTCCGGGCCTGCCCTCCCTTACCTTTGCTGGGTAAGTCCATCAGACCTTGCTGGTCTGCTTCACTGACTATCATCAGTCCACACAAGACTTGCAGTTGCCAAGGCTTGTTGGCTCCAATCCGGTTGCTGACACCGTCATCAGCTGCAGACGTCGTGGGACACTCCGAATCCAGCTGCTGGTCATCCTCGATCCCTCCTGGACCTCGTGAGCAAAGAGACAAAACACCATCGACAACCTGAAGCAATGCGACATCAGTGGTCATCCCTCTTGCTGGCCACCGGTCACTGGCAAGTGACTTTGAACACTGTCCCCTCAATTTTCAGGTCCTCCCCATCTTCAATCCACCTTCGGATTCCAGCGGATATCTCTTCAGTCGTCTCAAGCAGCAAGTCTTCATTGGTCACCATTGAAAACAGCATCGCGACCCAACACCAAAAGACACCTATGCCCCCGGCTTCCCTGGGTGAGGTAACTCGTGCACTCTGGTGCCCAAGTGTGTGTTGGCCCTCGAAATACTTACCCTGTAAGTGGCTTGCTTGTTGACTTCTTCAAAGTGCCCTAAAACTTTAAAATACAAACCGCGACTTGCTCCATTGTAACCTATAGGAAACCCGTGACTGTGTTTAGACACTGCATGCGTCTCTCGTGGGCTTGTTACTTACCTGCTAATACTGCAGTAGTGAAGCCCCAGCGATTCCCAAGTCCCTAGGCTTTGTTATTTTGCAAGTCGACTTTGTTAAACCATTTTCTTAGTATATGGTCTGGTACGCCCCTAGGGCTCAAGCCATATTTGTACTTAATTTATTGAGAACTGTTGACATTTGAATGTGTATCTGGGTTCTAATCTCATAAAGAGATTAGTAGAGTGTATCTAGAAATAAATACATATATATTTGATATATATACCTGTGTGGTGTCCTTTTCATTTGGTAATTCAAGAGATTATAAGGTAAAACAAGCTGCTTTACATTCCTCAGAGACTTAGCCTGAAGGCTGCTCTCCACAGCTGCCACTAGGATAACTTTCTTTAAAAAGGTTGTCTTAAACCTATCTACCATAAGAGTCGAATTGGACTGGTGCAAGGTGGCCACCATAACTAGTGACCAGCATATGCCAGGCCAACTTCTCACATTGGTGGGCAGCGTGTGGTATTCCAGCTTGCCATTGTTTTACCAGAAAATCTCTATTTGAATTACTAACTGAAAACCACTAAAGGTACTCAAGGTACATATAAAGTAAAGCTAGTATCAATAAGTTCTACTGAACTTAGAGCTGTTTGTGAAGGGATAAGCACACCCTTGCTACAGCTCAAGCTAGGTTCAGTAGGCCTCAACTAGTGTAGGTAGTACAACACTGCACAACACTAGTATGTCTCACCAAGGTGGAGCCAGTGGGTCCACCCCATCTCAGTACAAAGACATAGCCTACACTGACCTGAAGGCCTTATGCTTTGAAAGACAACTGAGGGTGGGCAGGAGTCCCTCCTCACAACACCTGATAGATCTGTTAGTAGCAGATGATCTGAAACTGGCTCTAGGAGCTAGTGGGTCTGCATCAGGGAGTGGGTCAACCATAGTCTCTGGGTCTGATGATGAAAATCAAGATGACCTGGAGTCTGTGATTGAAGGGCCAGACCCAGAAAGGTCTGAACAGAACAGAGGAATTCTTCTTAAGAGAGCTGACAAAGTGGGAGATAGGACTAGGTCCCCCTCAAGGGACTCTGACCATTCATATCACTCTGGAAGAGAATCTGTTCCACAGAGGAACTCACACTTTCCCAGAGAGACCTCCTCTGACAGAAGGTTCAAGATGCTCCAGTATGAGGAAGCTAGGCTTGCCCTCAGAACCAAGCAATTGGCCTTAGATAGGGAACCCTTCGAGTTCCAAAGAGCTTCTAAGAAGGAGGGGTTAGATACCCCTGGTGGCAGCAAAAGTGTCCCTAGAGGCAGAGATTACATTCCAGACCATAGGAACCTGTCCAATGTTGTTCCTCCCTACCAGAGTGGGGAGGATATCCACAAATGGATAACTGCTATGGAGAGGGCCTGTAGAGTTCAACAGGTCCCCCAGACACAGTGGGCAGCAATCTTGTGGCTCTCCTTTTCAGATAAAGGTAGAAACAAGCTCCTCACTGTTAGAGAAGAGGATGCTAATGATTATGAAGCCCTGAAGAGTGATTTTATAGATGGGTTTGGCTTAACCACTGAACAGTACAGGTTGAAGTTCAGAGACACCCAGAAAGCACAGACTCAGGATTGGACTGACTTTGTTGATTGTGCAACCAAGGCTCTAGAAGGTTGGCTGGTTGGTAGTAGAGTAACTGACTTTAAGGGATCGTATAATCTTATAATGAGAGAACAGATCCTTAATAATTGCCAGAACCAGTTGTTGCATCAGTACCTGGTGGACTCTGATCTGACCTCTCCCCAAGAATTGGTAAAGAAGGCAGACAAATGGGTCAGAACCAGGGTGAGGCAGAAAACCCAGAACCAAGGTGGTGACACTAAGAAGCAAGATCCTAAAGGCTCAGATAAAGGTGGGGATAAGTCTAAAGACCAGAAGTCTTCACAAGGGCCCCAACAATCTGCATCTGGTGGGGAGTCACAATCTGCAAAGGGAAAAGGCCAAAAGAAGCCCTGGTGCAAATTCTGTAAACAGAAAGGACACTGGACTTCTGATTGTACCAAGTCCAAAGACCAAACCACCACCACTCCAGCTCCTAAGGCAACTGTTCCCCTAGTGCAGTCATTGGTGGAGGTAATACTCAGAATAAGGGTGTAGTAGGGTTGACCCTGGGTTCTGATGTGGACTCTGGCCTAGTCAGAGTACCAACACAGGCATTGCTAGTTTGTGAGGGAGACCTTGATATGTCCTTCCTAGTGAGCACCAGTAATCTGGGCAAGTACAAACAGCAGCCTATCATAAATGGCAAACAGGCTTTGGCATTTAGGGACACAGGTGCTAGTGTCACCATGGTGGCAGAGGATCTAGTGGACCCTGCACAGATCATCCTGGGTGAAATGTACCAGGTAACCAATGCAAGCAACACCAGGACCAACCATAGCCTGGCAGTTGTGAATTTCTCCTGGGGAGGGGTAACTGGCCTCAAAAAGGTAGTAGTCAGTGCAGACCTCCCTGTCAAATGTTTGTTGGGCAATGATCTGGAGACTTCAGCCTGGTCTGAAGTAGAATTATGGACTCATTCTGAGATGTTTTGCATACCTGCAGAGGTATTTGCTGTGACCAGGTCACAAGCCAAGATGCATAAAGCTGAACCAGCTCTGGATCCTGAAACTATGGACCAGATGCTACCCAAGAGGAGGAGCAGTAGGGTTAAGGCTGGGCCTTCCCCTCTGTCTCAGATCTCAGATTCCCCTCCTGAGGGAGAAGAAGCAGATCCTGAAGAAGGAACTGCCCCAGAGGAACTTGAGCCTGGTCAGGTTGAGTTCTTGGGGGCAGGGGGACCTTCCAGGGAAGATCTGAGCAAAGAGCAACAGTGCTGCCCCACTCTTGAACCCCTCAGGCAGCAGGCTGCTGCTGAGGCTGCTGGGAGTGCTAGTGAGTCCCATAAGGTTTATTGGGATGAGGGGCTCCTATATTCTGAGGCTAGAGATCCTACCCCTGGAGCCACCAGGAGGTTGGTAATTCCTCAGAAGTTTAGGGGGTTCCTCTTGACCCTAGCACATGACATCCCATTAGCAGGACACTTGGGCTAAAACAAGACCTGGGACAGGCTTGTACCACATTTTCATTGGCCACATATGTCTGAGGACACCAAGGAGTTTTGTCACTCCTGTGTCACTTGCCAAGCCAGTGGCAAGACAGGTGGCACAACAAAGGCCCCCCTGATACCCCTACCTGTGGTGGGGGTTCCCTTTGAAAGGGTAGGGATTGACATTGTTGGTCACCTTGACCCACCAACTGCATCTGGGCACAGATGTATACTGGTGGTAGTGGATCATGCCACCAGGTATCCAAAAGCTATACCCCTTAGGACTACCACAGCTCCTGTGGTAGCAAGAGCCCTCATTGGAGTGTTCTCCAGAGTGGGTTTCCCTAAGGAGGTCATCTCTGACAGAGGTTCTAACTTTATGTCAGGATATCTAACTGCAATGTGGAAGGAGTGTGGTGTCAACTACAAATTCACTACTCCCTATCGCCCACAATGCAATGGGTTAGTTGAGAGATTCAACAAAACCCTAAAGGGAATGATTAAAGGCCTCCCAGAAAAGCTTAGGCGAAAATGGGACCTTTTACTTCCCTGCCTTCTGTTTGCATACAGGGAGGTTCCACAGAAGGGGGTTGGCTACAGCCCTTTTGAACTTCTGTTTGGGCACCCTGTTAGAGGACCATTATGTTTGGTGAAGGAGGGATGGGAGTTACCTCTCAAACCTCCCAAACAGGATGTGATGGACTATGTACTAAGAGTCGAATTGGACTGGTGCAAGTTGGCCACTATAACTAGTGACCAGCATATGCCAGGCCAACTTCTCACAGTGGTACACCCACTTCCCTTTGTCCAGTTTCACGCCAGAGCAGGGGCTGGTAGCCCCTGAACCGGTATGAGCTGGCATATGCACAGAGGAGCCTACTGCTCCCCCAGTGCAGGACTTCAAAGCACTCTAGGAGTGCACACACCCAGCCCCAATACACTAAATCCTGTCTGGAAGGTGGTTACACCTCCCTGTGACAGGGTGCCTATTGTTGGGCCTCCTCCACTGCGAGTTTCGGTCAGCAGCAGGAGGGCAGCCCAGTGTCTGTGCTGGTGGCATCCATTTTGTGATGCCAGGGCTCTTCAGGATTCTACCATGTTTCCACAGTGGGTACATGTCTATCCCTCTAGAAGGGTGGGATCATACTCCCACACCAGTTACTGGTGTGGGGGTATGATTCCAAAGCGTTTGACACCAAACACGACATGTTTTGATGCAGCCATCTCAAAGTTAGCATTTACCGCTAGGTTATAATGCACTTAAGAGTATATGGTTTAACCGCATCCACAAACAGCGACAGAGAATGGACTCTGAGAGCTGCAGAGGGACCCTGCTCAGGCAGAGGCACCCCTTCCCATGGAAACCAAGCACCCTGCCCTCAGGATTGATAGGGCCTCCCTTAGGGGTGACTGCTAGGTTTATATATGTTTGTGTAAGGTGAGATATAGGGAACCTATACCTCAGTGAGGAGTGCTAACACTACCTCACCCAGGCTGCAGTAGCAGGCCTGTGGTGTCAGATTTAGTCTGCTTCCCAGGGGTGGCATAATACATGCTTCAGCCCCTGGTAGGCCTGTGAAGTACCTACGCCCTTGGTACCTAAGGTACCATATACTAGGTGCTCATAAGGTACCACAGTATCCAATCACTAGCGCATCTAATATGCACTCCAAGTTGTTTAGAGAGAACAGAGAGGCTGGGGCCCTGAGTAGCAGGGTCCCAGCCAGACTATAGCCAGAAACCAGTGTTAACATCAGAAAAAATATGGGGGCAACATAAGTGCAGATCCTACTCTCCTACACAACCCCCCCCCCCCAAACGCAGGGACACTAAACTAACCTTGACCAGTTGAGTCTTTGTGTTCTAAGTGGAAATACCTTGAGAGTCCATCTGCATTGGCATGCTGGGTCCCAGGTCTATGTTCCACTGTATATTCCATCCCTTGTAGGGAAATGGACCACCTTTAAAGTTTTGGATTTCACCTTTCATCTGTTTAAGCCATAGGAGGGGCTTGTGGTCAGTCTGAACTATGAAGTGAGTGCCAAACAAGTATGGCCTCAGCTTCTTCAGGGCCCACACAACAGCAAAAGCCTCCCTCTCTATATAGCTCACCAACGTTTCTCTCTAGGGGTCAGCCTTCTGTTTATAAAAGCTACTGGCTGGTCTTGACTTTCATCATTCAGTTGAGACAGTACAGCTCCCACACCCAGCTCAGAAGCATCTGTTTGGACAATGAACTTTTTGGTGTAGTCTGGACTCTGTAAGATGGGGGCAGTGGACATGGCCTGCTTTAGGTCTTCAAATGCCTTCTGACAGCTTGCTGTCCACTGAACCTTTTTTCGCATTTTCTTTGAGGTAATATCATTTAAGGGGGTCACTATAGATCCATATCCCTTAACAAACCTCCTATAGTGCCCAGTCAGGCCTAAAAAGGCTCTCACCTGTGTCTGGGTGGTTGGAGCTACCCATTCCATGATGGTTTGGATTTTGCTCTTGAAGAACCTGGCCTCCACCTACAAGGTGGCCCAGGTACACAACCTGACTCTGCCCTATCTGGCACTTAGTGGCCTTGATAGTGAGGCCTGCTTTTTGCAGGGCCTCCAAAACATTTCTGAGGTGGACCAGGTGATCCTGTCCGGAGGAACTAAAGACGACAATATCATCTAGATAAGCTGAGCAATAAGTTTCCATCCCTGCCAGAATTTTATTCACCAACCTCTGAAAAGTGGCAGGTGCATTCTTCAAACCAATGGGCATCACCACAAAGTGGTAGTGCCCACCAGGGGTTGAACATGCTGTTTGGCCTTGGCATCATCAGCTAACCTGATCTGCCAGTAGCCAGCTGTTAGGTCAAATGTACTCAGATACTTGGCTGAGGCCAAAGTATCAATCAGGTCATCTGCCCTTGATATGGGAAAGGCATCATTCCTGGTGACTGCACTGAGGCCTCTGTAGTCTACACAAAACCTCATTTCTTTCTTACCACCCTGGGTATGAGGTTTGGGTACTAGGACTACTGGACTAGCCCAAGGGCTATCTAAAGGCTCAATCACACCTAACTCCAACATTTTCTGGACTTCAGTCCTGATACAGTCCCTGACATGGTCAGGTTGCCTGTAGATTTTACTCTTGACAGGCAGACTGTCTCCAGTGTCCAACTCATGGGTGCACCAGGAAGTCTGACTAGGGGTCAGGCTAAACATATGTCTATACCGTTGAAGAACTTGTCTGCATTCAGTTTGCTGATGGTCAGTAAGGCTGCTTGCCAAAGCAACACCATCTACTGACCCATCATAAGGGTTCTGTGAAAGCAGGTCAGGGAGAGGGTCCCTCTCCTCCTCCTGGTCCTCATCAGTTGCCATGAGCAACCCCATGTCAGCCCTGTCAACATATGGTTTCAATCTGTTGACATGGAGCACCCTAAGGGGGCTCCTGGGAGTTCCAAGATTCACCAGATAGATGACTTATCCCTTTTGCTCAACAATGGTATGGGGGCCACTCCACTTGTCTTGGAGAGCTGCTGGGGCCACAGGCTCCAACACCCACACTTTCTGTCCTGGCTGGTACACAGTCAGCACAGCATTTTGGTCATGCCAAGTAATTTTTGTAATTCTTGGCCTCCAGGTTTTTAGTTGCCTTCTTCGTGTATTCGGCCATCCTGTAGCGGAGACTAAGTACATAGTCCATCACATCCTGTTTAGGGGGTTTGAGAGGAAACTCCCAGCCCTCCTTCACCTAACATAATGGACCTCTTACAGGATGCCCAAACAGAAGTTCAAATGGGCTTTTCACCCATGTCTGACTTATAGACCAGACCTGTAATAGTCTGACCTGCCCTGCCCTAAAGAGAACCATGGATTTATTGCCAATTAAAATCAAAACGTCAACAACAGAAGTATGTATTTCTGTTCATCTTGCTGAGTCTCTATGTCCTGCTGGCTGGACCTCATTTTAAGTGAATGTATATTCAGCCTGCTGTCCTCGTGCGTTGCACTTCTCACACTTATGCACTCAAGCATGTTTTTCACGTCACACTTGACTATTCATTTATGACTGTACATGTGTATGTTGCACATATTGTTATACACATGAATACAATTCTCAATGTTCACGAGATCATGTTTTCGTCGTTTGGCCCTCTTTTATTACTTAGTGCATATTAGATCATCTACTGCATTGATCAATTGTAGGCATGTACTATAGATATAGATACAGAAGACCATATAGTGTAGAGGAACCTTTGTTTTTTTTTATCGCTGGTCCCCAGGTTCCATGTTAACAATAGGGCGGCCTTCATCCAATACTGGCCCTAGTGCTGGGGACACGCTCGTGTACTGACCCTGATGTTGGGTGCACTATGATTGTTAGGTACTAATAGAAGCGCACTCTGAATTAGTGTACGCAATAATAGGGGTGTGTGGTTTATTGAAATTGTTACACCATAATTTCTGGCGCTATTAAAGTATGATTTACTGAGATTGATACTGGACACATTATGATTTTTACCCTAATATTGGGGGAGTGTGGATTACTTGCACCAACATTTGCGTCACTGTAGTTTTCCTTCTGATATATTTGTTAGTGACAATAATGCTGGACCAAAACATGGTTCTAATCAATGACCGTTCACCAATGAACGGCAGTGAGTGGATCTGGAAAGAGAATGTATCCAGCTCCAAGAGGAAGACTGTCAGAATAGAGCGCTATATTAGACTATTTAGTTCCTCCTTCGCTTCCTTACCTCGCCATTGCACAGAGATTATAGTTGCGTTAAATTTGCTGTCAGATATCAAATACCAGAGATAATGTTGTAGGAGAGTAGGATCTGCTTCACATGGGTACTCCCACTTTTTGCTGGTGTTTCACTGTTTTTCGACCTTAGTCTGGCTGTGGCCCTGCTAATCAGGACCACAGCCTAGCTGCTTCCTCTTTAAAATGGTTTCCATGTACATTAGGTACATTTCTAATTGGATTCTGGAGTGCCTTATAAGCCCCTAGTATATGGTATACTATGTACCTAGGGCAAAGGTACCTCAGAGGCCTACCAGGGGCTGAGACATGTATTATGCCACCCCTGGGAAGCACTCCAAAATGGCACCACAGGTCTGCTACTACAGCCTGGGTAAGGGTGTGCTTGCTTTCCCTACAGTGGTATAGGCTACCTATATCACTACCATATACAGACACATATAAACCTATAAGCCACTCCTATGGCAGGCCTTAACAATCCTGAAGGCAGAGTGCTTGGTTTTATGTGAGAGGGTGCCCAAGCATGAGCTGAGCCCCTCTGCAGCTTTCGGAAATACTTCCTTATGGCTGTTCTGTGATACAGCCATACCATATACTCTTAAGTGCATTATAACCTCGCGGTAAATGTTAACTTTGGGATGGCTGCATCAAAACATGTCGTGTTTGGTGTCAAACGCTTTGGAATACTACCCCCCCCCCCGCCAGTTCTGGCGGTGGAGGTAGCATTCCACCCTTCTAGAGGGAGAGACATGTTCACACTGGCTAAACCCGTTAGGACTTTCCTGAGCCCTGGCATCACAAAATGGATGCCTCTGCCACAGACGAGGGTCTGGCCTCCTGCTGCTGACCGAAACTCCGTCAGGGGAGGCCTGGACAATAGGTTTTCTCTCGAAGGGAGGTGTAACCACCTCCCCAGACAGGCAGATGTGTATTGGGGCTGGGCAGGAGCAATCTCTGGTGCTTTGAAGTCCTGCACTGGGGGCACGTTTGGTGTCCATGTGCATAGCCCAGTTCAAACCGGTTGCAGGGGCTACCTGCCCCTGCTCCGACGCGAAACTGGACAAAGGAAATGGGTGTAACCACCCCTCTTTCCTGGCCCACCCATAGGTGGGGTCTTAGAGTTAGTCCATCCCCTAAACTTACTATAAGTATAGGAATCCAGTCCCTAGGACTTTAGATTACCCTGGACGAAACTCAGCAATGTACATCCTAAACCTTTGATGTTCTATCCTGACTAGAAGGCTGAAGAAATCTCCCATGGGGTAAAGGAGTGACTCCCCTGCTTGGCAGGCACCAAAGAAGCAACTGACCGGTCTGCATCGCTGAAGCTCCCGCCGGACGCTGAAGTCTTTGCATCACCAGAGGTAGATTTCAAGACTTTCCCGAGGCTACCCTGAATCAACAGCAAAGCTGAGGCCCGTGGCTATTGTGGGTGACGTGGAACCATGACCCCTGGACACCGTGAACTTTTGCAGCAACACTATCTTCCTGGTCCTCCTTGAAGTTGTGCTTTGGGCTCCAAGTAGCCCCAGCCTTGAACACCTCCTTCACCCAGTGCTTCCTGGTGCTTAGCACCGGTACTTATATCTCAGGGCCGGGTCTACACTCTAGACGAGCCCACATGCAAATGAGCAATAATTGCGCATTTTTGGAGTAGGTGCAGTCTCTCCCCATCCCTTTGAAGAGCTGATATCAAACATCAATGCATGCACGCGTAATGTATTTCAAATCTGCCGCCCGGCTAAATGTGAGCCACACACCTCACATTACCGCCAGAAACTGAAACTGCAACTGCCTGGGGTCTGGGCTGAATCTCGACGTAGGTCACGTCAAACCCCATTTCCAGTTTGCATTCATTCATTGGTAGGGCGCAAGCGTAATGAACTACCAATAACGATTGAAAAATATAAGATTATTCAGGCCCCACATCCCTCTTTGGTGAATCATGAAGTTTGTTCCCCAAATCGGACCAATCAGTAGTTGTTTTTACCCGCGGCCCGCCCAGCACACTGCGCAGCTACATTCATCATTATCACGGGACAGAAGCAATCCGCGGGTCGTGAAGCAAGCCTCCTCCGCCGCTGATTAATTTAAACTAAGAAGGCTCTCCCGAAGTCCAGGAAAGAAATGAATGCCTTTGACCAGCGTTATATTTGTCTACAACCCAAGCGTTGAAATGTACGATCATGCTAAATAACGTTTAATAGTGTGAGGCCCATGGCTGCAGATCTTCCTGTACTGCTGCTGGCTTTTAACTTTTGCAGCAAAATCTTTCTTTTAAGTTAAAAGCCAGCAGCAGTGGCAGAAGAACTGCAGCCGTGGGCCCCACACAATAAAACGTGATTTTGTATAATGAGAAATTTTAATGCTTTGTAGACAAATATAACACTGAACCCTAGTACACAGCTGATGGCAGAAAAGCAAGACTATCTGAACGTGCTACTAGACGAAAAATTGCCTCAAATTGCAGGTTTAGGTAATCTTGTTTTTCTGTAATCAGTTGTGTGCCATTGTTCAGTGTTATGATATACAAAGCATTCAAATGAGTGGAGTGGAGAAGTTAGCTCAGTTGATTAATGCAACCCTTGATGCTGGCAAAGTGCAGCCGGAAGATCACAGGGTTGGATTCCAACAGATGCACTCAGCCTTTCATCCTTACTTCTGTTATTTAAGCCTTGAGACTGGACTACTAATGTTCGCCATATAAATATATAATTTATTGTTGCTGCTGTCATTTCGAAGTGAGCTTCTCAAGGTGAAAGTTCTCCTGGCTAAGATAAAACATTGACTTATTATGGCTGCACAGGAAGAAGAAATAGTGCTGTTTGTGATACAGCTCAGCATTTTGTATTGGAGGAGTGCGCTGCAAACCAGGCTCTTTATGAGTGAAGTGGGGGTGAGGGGTGATTCCTCTCAGCCTCCCCTGTGAGTACAGGCCTTAAAGGCACAGTTGTTACATCGAGCCGCCAGATCAGCCTTCAGTGGTCACTTCCGTTCCATGTCACGGCAAAGATGCGCCTGGTCACTGCCAGAAGACACTTTGAAATGACTGGGACTAATCCCTGCCTCCCAAGCCATTCTTATAGCTTTGGGGGCCTGTAATACTATGACTTGTCACACTTGTAAGAGTGTGATGGTTAGTAGATGTGTTTCTACTGCCATTGGCAGGTGGGAGGGGCAATGTGTGGTGCAAGCTGCAGTGGTCTCCCAGCGGGAGCCCTGGCACTTATTGTTTTACAAATTAAGCACTGCCTGCACCAAAGATTGTTGGCCTCCACTCCACGAGTGACCCGTGGGCCAGCTTCATGTGCGACCGCTTGAGGCTCCTTTGCGATCATTAGCCCATTGGCTAGCAGGTCCCCACGAAGGCAACTCCTTTTCTACTTGGGCTTTTCTGGTTGCTCCAGACGTGCCCTGACTTACCCTCGCTGGGTGAGTCCCTCAGACCTTGGTGGTCTGCACCGGAGTCCTTTCTATAAATTCCAGTGACTTGCCGTTGCCAAGGCTTGTTGGGTCCATTCTGGACGCCGAAACTGCAGCACTCGACAGACTTCGTGGGACAGCTCGAATCCGGCTCGTGGACTTCGTCAACACCTCCTGGACCTCGTGACTGAAGAGTCAAGACACCCATCAACTCACCTGAAGCACCCGACATCTGTGGGCATTGGTCCATCCTGCCCTCGGTCACTGGTAAGTGACCCAGACTCTGTCCCCTCTGCTTTCAGATTCCTTCCATCCTAGATCCAGGCTTGGATCTCTTCCGGCATTTCTCCTCTTCACGGCAGCAGTAGTTCTTTGCAGGCTTCCATTGAAATCGACGACGCGACCCGACACCAAAATACACCTATGCACCCGGCTTCCCTGGGTGAGGTGACTCAAGTACACCGGTGCTCACGTGGGTGCTAGCCCTAGAACTTCTTAAGTCCAAAAGGGTTTGGTCCTGACTTGATTAGAAGTGTCCCTAATCTTTAAATTTCCAACCGCAACATTACCCATAGAAGATAACGGGAACCCGCGGTTGTGTTTACACACTGCATACAGTCCCCGTGGGTCCCCTGTGTCACTACCTTGGGTAGTTCCTTGGGGTCCCAGCGATTCTACAGGCTCTAGGCCTTGTGTCTAGTTCAGTCGTGGTTCTTATACCAGTTTTTTGGTATATGGTTTGGTACGCCCCTAGGGCCCAAATGTGTATTTGTGCTATTACTGATGATTTCTCACTTGTAACTTAAGTACTTCGAACTCCAGTCTCATAAAGAGACTAGAGGGGTGTGTTTTCACCTAAATTCATATATTTTAAATATATACCTGGTGTGGTTGTCCTTTCATTTGATCATTCAAGAGATTATAGAAACAAGCTGCTTTACATTCCTTCAAGACTTAGCCTGTAGGCTGCTCTCCATAGCTACCACTAGGATAATTTTCAATAAAGGTTATCTTTAACCTATCACCATAAGGGGTTGTTTGGACTGATACAAGGTGCCCACTAGAACTAGTGGACAGCAGATACCAGGCCAACTTCTCACAAACGTAATCAATCCACGCCAAATTATTACACTCGATTTTGCTTTTCAGATGCCAATATTCTCATATTTTTTTACAACGTCTCCCAGAGTAAAAATCCTACTCCGACCTTCATTTAAAATATTCCTTTCAATCCTCTTATCGCTCCCATGCCCCCCAGAAACGTGAGCCCTGCCAGCCACTGCACAGATTTTTCCCGCCTCCCCTCCCATGCCTCGCAGCCGCGCGACTCCGGCAAAGTACAGAAAATCAATGCGAAGCAAGGAGATTTTTTTCCTGAGCAGGGGACCCAGGAGAGCCCCCTGTTACTGCGGCACGCAGTGTTTTTCAATTTATACCACCTTGTGAGAAGTTGGCCTGGTATATGATGTTCACTAGTTAAAGTGACCACCTCGTACCATGCCAAGCAACCCTTATGGTGTGGTTGTAAGTCAACCTTTTCGGACTAGCTGCCCTAGTGGTAGCGTAGGCTAAGCAGTCTTTGAGGCTAAACTCGTTAAAGCGTGTTAAGCAGGCTGTTTTACCAAATGTAACCCCCTTTTATACCAATGAAAGGACACCACACAGATATATATTCAAAATATATATGTATTTATTTCTCAAAGTAACCCCTAGACTCTTTATGAGCACGGGAGCACAAATCGTTAAACAAGACAATGTTATAATACACAGAAGTTGCACTTTATATGGATGGGCCCTGGTGGCCACTCAGACCATATACTAAAATAGTGGTATAAGTACCACGAACAGGAAAGGGAAAAGGCCTAGGGCCTCTAGAATCACTGGGCCTACAAGGAGCTAACTTTAGTTAGTGACCAGGAGGTCCACGGGTTGCGTGTGCAGTGAGGAAAGTCACACGCGTGCTCCCATAGGTTTTCAATGGGTGCGTAAAAGTTAAAAAGTTACTGCAGAAAGGGTCTTCTGGTTGGACTACGATCTCAAGATTCGAAACACAGACACTAGAGATGATTCTCTACACTTGGGCACCGGAGTGCCAGCTTTACCTCACCCACAGGAGGCGGGTGCATAGTTCTCGAAGTGCATCGGGTTTCTTCTATCGATTCAATGGAGCCTGATGACAAAGATGCTGCAGGCGGTCGGTCCAGAAGAGATGCGTTGGATCCAAGGGTGGATCGGAGTTGTAGAAGACCTGAAAGCAGAGGGGACAGTGTTCACAGTCACTAGCCAGTGACCAGCGTGGCACCAGGTAGGTACCAGGCGATGTCGGGTGCAAACAGGTGATGAGGTGTAGCTTGTCTCCGCAGCCACGTGGTCCCTGAAGGTCGACGACATCCAGGAGTCGAGTCACGAGCTGTCCCATGCAGGCTCTCGCTGTCGGCGGTGTCGGCGACTCGAAAGAAGCAAACAAGCCTTGTCAAAGGCAGGAGTTGTGGAAAGAGAGGAAAGCTGATTGTTCTGACCAGCAAGGTCAGAGGGGCTGCTCTTTTGGAGAGCAGCTAGTGCCTGTCTGGAGCAACCAGACCAGCATCGTTAGTTTCAAGTTTCGTCGCCAAAATGGCCACTAGCCAACGGGCCAGGGACCGGGCAGGCGCGTCGAGGTGCAAAGTGCAGAGGGGGCCCACGCAGATCGTGGAGATGCTGGAGAGCTCACCTTTGGTGCAGATGCTGCTCGATGGTTGGGCTTCTCAGGACCCAAAGCACAACTTGGAGGGAGCCTCTGTTGTTGCGCTTGCAGCTTGTCGTCGGTCTTCCAAGATGGCTGGCTCCACGTGTCTCGGTGCCTCCACGGGTTCCTTCTTTGCAGGGACTGTGGATCGGGCGGTGAGAGGTCTGGAGGTCCAGGTCTTATCGGGCTCTGGGCTCGGGCTCCGGCAGGAGGCGGCGGCAAAGCAGACGTTCAATAGCTGGTTGGTGCTTGCGTTAGCAAGATGGTCACTCCCTGACCATAGGGGAGATTTCCTTCAGTCCTCTGTGCAGCAGAGCCTCGAAGTTCCCGTCTTCTTCTTGTGGTTAAGTTGATTCCAGGATGTCTGAAGTCTTAGGACACAGCTCCTACCTTTAAGCGGATTCTAGGGGCCGGACTACCTGCTAGGTCCCTCCCTAAGGGTGGGACCAGGAAGGGGGGTGGTTACACCCCCAATCCTTTGTCCAGCTCGCCCCAGGTCCAGGGCTGGTGTGCCCCAGGACCGGATTGAACTGGCATATGCACCGAGGCTCCTTGTGAGCCTCAGGCATGTCTGGTTTCTTTCAAGCCCTACCTGACCAATACACAAAATCCTGTCTGGGGTGGTGCTCGCACCTCCCCTGGCAGGAAACCCTTTGTCCACGTCTCCCAAGCTGGAAGGACTCCCAGCAGCAGGAGGGCAGACTTGTGTCGGTGGTGGCAGCATCCATTTTGTGGAGCTGAGGCTATGTCTGATTTTACCCGGGTTTCAGGTACTGTACATGTCGTGTCCCTCTAGAAGGGTGGAATGCTAACCCCGTCGCCAGAATTGGCGAGGGGTTAGTATTCCAATTCGTATGACACCTTACTCGACATGTTTTGATAAAGCCAAACCAAAGATAAAATTTAACCGCGAGGTTCATAATGCACTTAAGAGTATATGGTATGACGATATCTGGAAACAGTAGAAGGAAGTGGTTCCGACCACTGCAGACAGGCTCAGCTCATGCCAGAGCACTATCTCACATGGAACCAAGCACTCTGCCTTCAGGATTGTCAAGGCCTGCCATAGGAGTGACTTATAGGTTACCAGGTGTCCCATTTAAGGTTAGGTATAGGTATACTACACCTAAGTAAGAGGTGGTTACACCAACCTACCCCAGCTGAGTGATCAGCCAGTTGTGTCAAATTTGGTAGGCCAGGCCAGGGGTGGCATAATACATGCTTCAGCCCCTGGTAGGCCTTAGATACACCAATGCCCTGGGTACCTAGTGTACACTGGTACTGGGGCTCACAGGGTGATCCACTTCCAATTGGTTATGCACCTAGGGTGCATAGTGTCAATTTAGTTAGAGAGAACAGCAGGCCCACAGCCTCAATATGTCAAAAACCAGTAAAGCAAAAAGCTAAAATTTGGGGTGACCATAGGATAGCAGACCCTACTCTCCTACACAACCCCCCCCAAACGCAAGGACATTAAACTAGCCTTGACCAGTCTCGTCTTCATGTCCTAAGTGGAAGTACCTGGAGAGACCATCTGCATTCCCATGGTCTGTACCTGGCCGGTGCTCCACTGTAAAGTCCATACCCTGTAGGGAAATGGACCACCTAAGCAGTTTGGGGTTTTCGCCCTTCATCTGATTTAGCCATAAGAGGGGCTCATGGTCGGTCTGAATCTTGAAGTGAGTGCCAAACAAGTATGGCCTTAGCTTCTTCAGGGCCCACACCACAGCAAAGGCCTCCCTCTCAATAGCTGACCAATTCTTCTCTCTGGGGGTCAACCTTCTGCTAATAAAAGCAATGGGTTGGTCTTGACCATCTACATTAAGTTGTGACAGCACAGCTCCCACACCCAACTCAGAAGCATCTGTTTGGACAATAAACTCTTTGGAGTAGTCAGGACTTTTCAGGATAGGTGCAGAGCACATGGCCTTCTTCAGGTCGTCAAATGCCTTTTGACAGCTTACTGTCCACTGAACCTTTTTGGGCATCTTCTTGGATGTCAGATCATTAAGAGGAGTCACAATGGACCCATAGTTCTTAACAAACTTCCTGTAGTACCCAGTCAAGCCCAAGAAAGCTCGAACTTGAGTCTGGGTGGTTGGAGGGGACTAGTCCTTGATGGATTGTATCTTACTCTCCAGTGGTTGAACTTGGCCTCCACCTACAAGGTGGCCCAAGTACACAACCTTACTCTGCCCTATCTGGCACTTAGTAGCCTTGATAGTGAGGCCTGCCTTTTGCAGAGCCTCAAGTACCTTCTTCAGGTGGATCAGGTGATCCTCCCAGGTGGAGCTAAAGACAGCAATGTCATCAAGATATGCTGCACAAAAGTCATCCAACCCAGTAAGGACTTGATTCACCAACCTTTGGAAGGTGGCAGGTGCATTCTTCAGACCAAAGGGCATCACCAAAAATTGATAATGCCCACCTGGGGTTGAGAATGCTGTTTTGGCCTTAGACTCCTCAGCTAATCTGATTTGCCAATAGCCAGCTGTCAAGTCAAATGTGCTCAAAAACTTAGCAGAAGCTAGTTTGTCTATGAGCTCATCTGCCCTTGGAATAGGATGTGCATCTGTCCTAGTGACAGCATTGAGTCCTCTGTAATCCACACAGAACCTCATCTCTCTCTTGCCATCTTTGGTGTGAGGTTTGGGGACCAGAACCACTGGGCTAGCCCAGGGGCTCTCTGAGGGTTCAATGACACCCAGTTCCAGCATTTTGTGTACCTCAGCCTTTATACAGTCCCTGACGTGGTCAGGTTGTCTGTAAAGTTTGTTCTTTACAGGCAGACTGTCACCAGTGTCCACCACATGGGTACACCAGTCAGTTTGACTAGGTATCAAGGAAAACATGTGTTGAAATGATTGTAGAACCTGTCTACATTCCATCTGCTGATGATCAGTGAGGTTGCCTCCAAGGGTCACTCCTTCAACTGAGCCATCTTCAGGGTTCTGAGACAACAAGTCTGGGAGAGGGTCACTCTCTTCCTCCTGTCCCTCATCTGTAGCCATGAGCAAGCCCATGTCTGCCCTGTCAACATATGCTTTTAACCTGTTAACATGGAGTACCCTGTGGGGACTCCTGGGAGTTCCTAGGTCCACCAAGTAGGTGACCTCTCCCTTCCTTTCCAGGATTGTATGGGGTCCAGACCATTTGTCTTGGAGTGCTGCTGGGGCCACTGGCTCCAACACCCATACCTTCTGTCCTGGCTGAAACTCAACCAAGACAGCCTTTTGGTCATGCCAAGCTTTCTGTAAGGCCTGGCTTGCCTCAAGGTTTTTGGATGCCTTCTCCATATACTCAGCCATCCTGGAGCGGAAACCAAGTACATAGTCCACTATGTCTTGTTTAGGCTTTTTGAGAGGTAACTCCCATCCTTCCTTCACTAAACACAGTGAGCCTCTCACATGGTGCCCTAACAACAATTCAAAGGGGCTGTAGCCAACTCCTTTTTGTGGGACCTCTCTGTAAGCAAACAGAAGGCAGGGTAGGAGGATGTCCCATCTTCGCCTGAGCTTTTCAGGTAATCCTTTGATCATACCCTTTAGGGTCTTGTTGAATCTCTCAACAAGCCCATTGCATTGTGGGTGATAAGGAGTTGTGAACTTGTAGTTGACACCACATTCCTTCCACATAGCTGTCAAGTATCCTGACATGAAGTTGGTACCTCTGTCAGAAACCACCTCCTTAGGAAACCCCACTCTGGAGAATACTCCCAGCAGGGCCCTGGCCACAACAGGAGCTGTAGTGGTCCTAAGGGGAATTGCCTCTGGATACCTGGTGGCATGATCCACTACCACCAGTATAAATCTGTACCCAGATGCAGTGGGAGGATCCATGGGACCCACTGTATCTATTCCCACTCTTTCAAAGGGGACCCCCACCACAGGTAGTGGTATTAGGGGGGCCTTTGTTGTGCCACCTGATTTGCCACTGGCTTGGCAGGTCACACAGGAGCGACAAAACTCCTTGGTATCTTCATTCATGTGAGGCCAGTGAAAGTGAGGGACAAGCCTGTCCCAAGTCTTGTTCTGGCCTAAGTGTCCTGCTAGAGGAATATCATGGGCCAAGGTAAGAAGGAAGCCCCTAAATTGCAGAGGTATAACCAACCTCCTGGTTGCACCAGGCTTGGGGTCTCTAGCCTCTGAATAAAGGAGCCCTTCATCCCAATACACTTTATGGGTACCTTGAGCATTCCCAGCAGCCTCAGCAGCAGCCAGCTGTCTGAGGGGTTCAAGAGATGGACAGGTTAACTGAGCCAGCCCCAAGTCAGCCCTGGAAGGTCCCCCTGTCCCCAGAAACTCAACCTGATCAGGTTCAAGCTCTTCAGGGACAGTTCCTTCAGGGTCCTCTAGATCATCTTCCTGGGAAGGCTGATCATCACCTTGAGGCAGGGGGGAAGGCACAGCCTTAACCCTCCTGTTCCTCTTCTTGGTAGGTGCTTGGTCCATTGTTCCAGGATCCAAGACCTGTGGTTCAGTAAGGCACTTTTTGGTCTTGACCTGGTCACAGCAAGGACATGTGGTGATATACCTAACATCTCTGCATGTGTCCTGTACTCCACTTCTGACCATAGAGAACTCTCTAGGTCATTGCCCAACACACATTCTACTGGGAGGTCTGCACTAACTACAACCCTTTTGAGGCCAGTTACCCCTCCCCATGAGAAGTTAACAACTGCCACACTATGTGAAGTAGTGGCATTGCTGGCATTGGTCACCAGGTAATTCTCACCTGGTATGTACTGTCCAGGGTCCACAAAGCCTGGTGTCACCATAGTGACACTGGCACATGTGTCCCTGTAGGCTTGAGCCACTTTTTCATTAATTAAAGGAGTCTGTCTGTACTTGCCCAGGTTACTGGGGCTCACAGTCAGGGACAAATCCATGCCCCCATCACAGATCAAGACTGCCTGTGTCAGGGTTCTGTCTAAGTCAGAATCTCCTTCAGTTCCCATAGTGATTCCCACTACACCCTTTGTCTGGGGACCAACACTGCTAACAGTAGTACTGGGAGCAGGTGCCTTAGGGGCAACAGTGTTGGGGGCTCCACCCTTCCTACAATCACTAGTCCAGTGAGTTGTATTCTTGCAATGTTTGCACCAGGGTTTCTTTGGACCTTCTTTCTTCTTCCCTTTAGGCTGGGACCCACCCTCGTTAGTACTAGTTTGGGGCCCTGTTGAAGACTTCTGGTCTTTAGATTTCTGATCTCCACCCTTCTGGTCTGTTTTCTTCTGATCACCCCCTTGGCCCTGGTTCTGGTTCTTTTGCTTAACCCTGGTTCTGACCCATTTGTCTGCCTTCTTTCCCAATTCTTGGGGAGAGGTCAGATCTGAGTCAACCAAGTGTTGATGCAGTTGCTGGTTCTGACAGTTATTTAAAATCTGTTCTCTCATCATCAAATTGTACAATCCTGTATAATCAGATACCTTACTTCCCAGCAACCAACCCTCCAAAGCCTTAGTGGCACATTCAATGTATTCAGACCAGTCCTGAGTCTGTGTCTTCTGGGTGTCTCTGAACATTAACCTGTACTGTTCAGTGGTTAAGCCTAACCCATCAACTAGGACACTCTTCAGGACTCTGTAATTTCTGACATCCTCCTCCCTAACTGTGAGGAGTCTATCTCTGCCTCTTCTTTCAAAGGAGAGCCATACGATTGCTGCCCACTGGTCTTCAGGAACCTGCTGCACTTTGCAGGCTCTCTCAAGAGCAGTCATCCATTTGTGGATGTCATCCCCACTTTTGTAGGGGGGCACAACCTTGGACAGGTTCCTATTGTCAAAGGCCCTATCTTTGTCCTTAGGGACAATGCTGCCACCAGTGGGTATAGACCCACTCTCTTTAGGTTGCTTAGCCTTGTTCAGTTTTTCTTCCATCAGGGCTACCTCTAGCTCCTGCTTCCTGATCCTCAGCTGGGCTTCCTGCATTCTGGCCTCATGTTCCCTCCTCTGAGGGGTGGTCATCCTCCTACTGGAGTGACCTTGAGAGCCTCTAGAGTTATGAGAAGCATTAGATTCACCTGAGTGATTCCTTTGCCTCCCAAGCCCCTGGTTAAGTCCACTGGGGAGATCCAATGGGATTATCCCATTGTCAGTCCCCAATAGCCTTAGGTTAGCTGGGCCACGTATAACACTTGGCACTGGGCTAGTTCTCCCTTCATCCTCACTACCTTCTGTATCAGTACCCTTCTCACTTTCATCCTCTGTAGTATGAATCTCATCTAAGGGTGACTATTGGAAAGGGGTACCTCAGTAGCATCTTCAGAAGGGGGGCCTCCTGTTCTAGTCCCTAAGGGGCCTAACTGGGAGGCTTTCTTGAGAGCTTTTTGATCTTCATCAGCTTGTAAAAGCTCCCTGAGTTCAGCAGAAGTAGGATTCTTGGGCTGTTTAAGCCCCTGATATTTGCCAACTGCCTGAGCTCATTTTGATTTAGGGTAGCAAAGAGAGTTGGTGCCCTCTGGGGGTCACTCTCGACAGAGATGGGTACCTTGGACCCCTCTGCCCCCTCCATTGCTCTTAAGTGTGGGTGGATGTGTTGCAATCTACCTACACTTGGGTTTACCTACTAAACCTATCCAGTAGTTGTAGTCAGGGTGTGCTACTCCCTTTGCTCTACAACAACTAAGTTCAGTAGAACTTAAGTATATCTATCTTGTTTTATATGTACCTACAGGTACCTATGTGATCTTTCAAATGGTAACCAAGAGATTACAATGGTAAAACACAGCAAGCTCAAATCCAACCGCTGCTCACCAATGTGAGAAGTTGGCCTGGTATATGATGTTCACTAGTTAAAGTGACCACCTCGTACCATGCCAAGCAACCCTTATGGTGTGGTTGTAAGTCAACCTTTTCGGACTAGCTGCCCTAGTGGTAGCGTAGGCTAAGCAGTCTTTGAGGCTAAACTCGTTAAAGCGTGTTAAGCAGGCTGTTTTACCAAATGTAACCCCCTTTTATACCAATGAAAGGACACCACACAGATATATATTCAAAATATATATGTATTTATTTCTCAAAGTAACCCCTAGACTCTTTATGAGCAGGGGAGCACAAATCGTTAAACAAGACAATGTTATAATACACAGAAGTTGCACTTTATATGGATGTGCCCTGGTGGCCACTCAGACCATATACTAAAATAGTGGTATAAGTACCACGAACAGGAAAGGGAAAAGGCCTAGGGCCTCTAGAATCGCTGGGCCTAAAACGAGCTAACTTTAGTTAGTGACCAGGAGGTCCACGGGTTGCGTGTGCAGTGAGGAAAGTCACACGCGTGCTCCCATAGGTTTTCAATGGGTGCGTAAAAGTTAAAATGTTACTGCAGAAAGGGTCTTCTGGTTGGACTACGATCTCAAGATTCGAAACACAGACACTAGAGATGATTCTCTACACTTGGGCACCGGAGTGCCAGCTTTACCTCACCCACAGGAAGCGGGTGCATAGGTCTCGAAGTGCGTCGGGTTTCTTCTATCGATTCAATGGAGCCTGATGACAAAGATGCTGCAGGCGGTCGGTCCAGAAGAGATGCGTTGGATCCAAGGGTGGATCGGAGTTGTAGAAGACCTGAAAGCAGAGGGGACAGTGTTCACAGTCACTAGCCAGTGACCGGCGTGGCACCAGGTAGGTACCAGGCGATGTCGGGTGCAAACAGGTGATGAGGTGTAGCTTGTCTCCGCAGCCACGTGGTCCCTGAAGGTCGACGACGTCCAGGCGTCGAGTCACGAGCTGTCCTACGCAGGCTCTCGCTGTCGGCGGTGTCGGCGACTCGAAAGAAGCAAACAAGCCTTGGCAAAGGCAGGAGTCGTGGAAAGAGAGGAAAGCTGATTGTTCTGACCAGCAAGGTCAGAGGGGCTGCTCTTTTGGAGAGCAGCTAGGGCCAGTCTGGAGCAACCAGACCAGCATCATTAGTTTCAAGTTTCGTCGCCAAAATGGCCACTAGCCAACGGGCCAGGGACCGGGCAGGCGCGTCGAGGTGCAAAGTGCAGAGGGGCCCCACGCAGATCGTGGAGATGCTGGAGGGCTCACCTTTGGTGCAGATGCTGCTCGATGGTTGGGCTTCTCAGGACCCAAAGCACAACTTGGAGGGAGCCTCTGTTGTTGCGCTTGCAGCTTGTCGTTGGTCTTCCAAGATGGCTGGCTCCACGTGTCTCGGTGCCTCCACGGGTTCCTTCTTTGCAGGGACTGTGGATCGGTCAGTGAGAGGTCTGGAGGTCTAGGTCTTGTCGGGCTCTAGGCTCGGGCTCCGGCAGGAGGCGGCGGCAAAGCAGACGTTCAATAGCTGGTTGGTGCTTGCGTTAGCAAGATGGTCACTCCCTGACCATAGGGGAGATTTCCTTCAGTCCTCTGTGCAGCAGAGCGTCGAAGTTCCCGTCTTCTTCTTGTGGTTAAGTTGATTCCAGGATGTCTGAAGTCTTAGGACACAGCTCCTACCTTTAAGCGGATTCTAGGGGCCGGACTACCTGCTAGGTCCCTCCCTAAGGGTGGGACCAGGAAGGGGGGTGGTTCTTGTAGATTCTGCAATACAGCACAGTGGTTATCTAGGTCAAAAGGGGTGGCAGCCGCCGCCATGTCTAGACCATCAAGGTCCGGGACAAACATTCTCACTCCAAAGAGCATCATGTATGGGGTCCTCCCACCCAGAGACCTTCTAGGGAGATTATTAAGTGCACGTTGTACGTCATACAAGTGGGACAGCCAGTTCCGGCCTGTACCCAATACCCTCGCCGTCAAAGATTGCTTTAGGTCACGGTTCATCCGCTCCACAACACTATTGCCCTCAGGCCGGTATGGAGACGAAAATTTGACTTGGACCCCCAGTTCTCTCATGGCCTCCTTGTACGCCCTTGAGGCGAACGCAGGACCCTGATCAGAATGAAGGGTACCACATGCAAAACTCCCTATAAAGACACGCAAATCCTTGATGACAGTTCTGGCTTCAGCACTCCTTTGTGGCCATATCCACAGGAAACGTGTGCACGAATCAACTGCAACCAAGATATATTTGTACGCAGTGTCAGAGGTAATAGGACCGCAGTGATCTAAATAAACGCACGCAAGTGGTTGATTATATGCAACTGTGTTTGTGGTGGACGCGCTGCAGAAGAAGGTTTAATCTGTTGGCAAATGTCACAATCAAGAACGTATGCCCGCGCTTGTTTGTACAAACCGTACCACCAATAACGTTGCTGCAAAAGAGATATAGTAGCCGACACTCCGGCATGCGCAGACTCAAAACCCTCGTGGGCAGCTGATATCAAAGATGGTCTGCAGTCCGCGTTGGGAATCAATCTGTCACCAACGTCGTTAATCCTCACTAACGGGACGTTATCAGGACTTAAGCGATAATGGTAGCGAGAAGGGAAACCCTTCGGAAAGTTTTTCCCGGTCTCGGAAGCAGCAATAGCCGCCAACATTTCATCATCGATCTTACTTTTTGATCTTGTAACTGCCGCTACTAGATATGTCGCCACTGCTGTTTTTGCTGCCTCGTCAGCCAAACTGTTACCGACAGCATGGACGCCAACTCGTTGGTGACCAAGAGTGTGAATTACATTCACGAGTGGCAGTAGTTCTTTAAGTGCTGCCACTCGAACCCAAAGCATTTTATGCTTTATTGTGCTACCTTTGGAATCATGAAAATCATTCTGAATCCAAAAATGTGATTGTCATTGTAAGATTGAACACAATAATACGAGTCACACACCACGAGAGTGGGGACTCGAAGATCAGCAAACTCCAGTGCAAGCACCAGAGCACGAACTTCAGCCAACTGCGCAGTACAATCACCCAATGTCTGTGTATGCACAGCTTCAGATTGGAACTCTCCATTCACGAAAGTACCCACTACAATTGCGCAGGCAGCTGAATAGGCGTACTTTGATCCAGTAGCGGGTTGCGCAGACCCATCAGTGTAAATGACACAACGGTACTCCTCAAGTGGGCGCAACGTCGCAGGAGTTTGATGAATGAATTCATAATCCAAGAACTCCTGAGACTGCAACGCCGCGTCAAAGATATATGTGACGTCTTGCGAAGCCAAGGAAGTTGCCCATTGTATCCACCTTGGATGCAAAGCCTTAGAATTTGGTACACTAGCTTTAGTGACTGCCTCAAGGGCAGGGTACGGTGTTACCACCAGCATGTGCTTTCCTTGTGATAGCGCTCGTTCTTTCAGGATCGCCATCTGAACTGCTGTCAGTACTTTTTCGACAGCGGAAAAGCGCAGCTCAGCTGAAGTGTACAGATGAGATTTGTAAGCAATGGGAACGGTGTCGCCCTCATTGAACGTTAAGTACGTGAAACCCACTGCGCCTGGCACAATTCTAATGACCAGGTTAGTGTGGTTATCAAAGTTTGTAAGTATTTTGAAGCAAGAAGATCAGACTGCAAAGTTTGTAATGCAGCTGTATGCTCTGGCAGCCAGCATGATTTGGTAAAAGTAGGTTGTACCAAGGCATAAAGCGTCTTGATACGCTGGGCATAATCAGGAATGTAGGTACGACCGAAATTCAGAAAACCCAGCAATGATTGCAATTTCTTCAGCGTTGTAGGAGTACAAAGGCGTGCGCACTTCTCGAGGAAGTGCGGAGCCAAGCCGCGACCCTCACTGTTGAGTTCGTACCCCAAGAACAACACTGTGAGCTCGGCAATGTGGCACTTCGCAAAATTGAATTTGTATCCGAAGTCTGCAAACATAGTAATTATGTTATCCACGCGAGCAAGGTGTGGAAGCAACTCGTCGTCTGTTAGATAGATGTCATCAACATACGAGTATGCATCCGGGTCCATATACTCTAGGAGCGAGACCACTCGAGCAGCAAAGACCCCAGGGCTGTTCTTATAGCCCATAGGTAGCCTTTTAAACTTTCTTTGTTTACCGCCCGAGGTAAAAGCCGTCCACTCACTACTCTGAGGGGACAGGTTATGGCTGTAAAAGCCATTGGAAATGTCAAGTGTGGTTTTAAACCGTTTTCTCAAGACTATCGACGAGAGCCGAACCGTGAGTATTCTGTACCGCGCACGTCCGGCAGTGAGAGTTTAAGTGCCGGTAATCCAAAACTAGGCGGTACGACCCGTCAGGCTTCGTCACAGTGAATAAAGGGTTATTCATAGGTGACACACAAGTTTCAATTACTCCCTGATATTCCAATTGTTCAAGGATGGTCGCGACGTGAGATCTAGCCTCGCGACGCATGGGATATTGGGGTTGAGGCTGGGGATCGGACTGCAACGGAATCGTATGGTCAGGAGAAATTTTATCCCAGCCCAATTGATTGCGATACAACGCAGGCGCTTGCACCTGTGCCCACTCCCCGGCCAATCCTTTGTCCAGCTCGCCCCAGGTCCAGGGCTGGTGTGCCCCAGGACCGGATTGAACTGGCATATGCACCGAGGCTCCTTGTGAGCCTCAGGCATGTCTGGTTTCTTTCAAGCCCTACCTGACCAATACACAAAATCCTGTCTGGGGTGGTGCTCGCACCTCCCCTGGCAGGAAACCCTTTGTCCACGTCTCCCAAGCTGGAAGGACTCCCAGCAGCAGGAGGGCAGACTTGTGTCGGTGGTGGCAGCATCCATTTTGTGGAGCTGAGGCTATGTCTGATTTTACCCGGGTTTCAGGTACTGTACATGTCGTGTCCCTCTAGAAGGGTGGAATGCTAACCCCGTCACCAGAATTGGCGAGGGGTTAGTATTCCAATTCGTATGACACCTTACTCGACATGTTTTGATAAAGCCAAACCAAAGATAGCATTTAACTGCGAGGTTCATAATGCACTTAAGAGTATATGGTATGACGATATCTGGAAACAGTGGAAGGAAGTGGTTCCGACCACTGCAGACAGGCTCAGCTCATGCCAGAGCACTATCTCACATGGAACCAAGCACTCTGCCTTCAGGATTGTCAAGGCCTGCTATAGGAGTGACTTATAGGTTACCAGGTGTCCCATTTAAGGTTAGGTATAGGTATACTACACCTAAGTAAGAGGTGGTTACACCAACTTACCCCAGCTGAGTGATCAGCCAGTTGTGTCAAATTTGTTAGGCCAGGCCAGGGGTGGCATAATACATGCTTCAGCCCCTGGTAGGCCTTAGATACACCAATGCCCTGGGTACCTAGTGTACACTGGTACAGGGGCTCACAGGGTGATCCACTTCCAATTGGTTATGCACCTAGGGTGCATAGTGTCAATTTAGTTAGAGAGAACAGCAGGCTGGGGGTCTGATTAGCAGGCCCACAGCCTCAATATGTCAAAAACCAGTGAAGCAAAAAGCAAAAATTTTGGGTGACCATAGGATAGCAGACCCTACTCTCCTACACACCTGCATCCTGTAAGTAATCCATACATCTTGTTAATGGAGACACGGAAATGTGCGCGGGGAGAGCCCGTTCGGAGCAGGCCTGATCCTGTCACGCACAGTTTATGGCGCTGAAGCCAAAATAATATTAGCCTTTGCATCTTTCATAAAATGGAGAATTTCCTGCACGACAGCAGGGAAAATATGAATTGTTATTTCCGTGTCTTTTGTGCCCTGTGAGGTCTACAGACCTCTGACAACTGTTGTCTGAGCATGTGGGGAATTCCATGATGCCCAAGAGAAGCGCTCTCAGTGTGACAATCGTTGATGGCGCCCTCAAGACAAGGGATCCCTGGACTGGACCATATCCCTCCACAGCCTGGGTCGGAGTGCCAAAGTGGGCATTGGGGGACCGCTTTTTTGGGGCCTCTCTCAACTGCTCCTAGTGGGTCCCAGTACGTCACTTGCATATGGGGCCGGCAGGCTAGAGAGGCATAGTGCTATACTTTGAGGAGGGGGCAGGGGGAGGGGGGATAGTGAGAAGTTGGCCTGGTATGATGATGTTCACTAATTAAAGTGACCACCTTGTACCATGCCAAGCAACCCTTATGGTGTGGTTGTAAGTCAACCTTTTCGGACCAGCTGCCCTAGTGGGAGTGTAGGCTAAGCAGTCTTTGAGGCTAAACTCGTTTAGGCATGTTAAGCAAGCTGTTTTAACATATGTAACCCCCCTTTATACCAATGAAAGGACACCACACAGATATATATTCAAAATATATATGTATTTATTACTCAAAGTATCCCCTAGACTCTTTATGAGCACAGGAGCACAAATCGTTAAACAAGAAAGTATCACAATATACGAAAGTTGCACTTTATATGGATAGGCCCTAGTGGCCGCTCAAACCATATACTAAAATAGTGGTATAAGTACCACGAACAGGAAAGGGAGAAGGCCTAGGGCCTCTAGAATCGCTGGGCCTACAAGGAGCTAACTTTAGTTAGTAACCAGGAGGTCCACGGGTCGCGTGTGCAGTGAGGAAAGTTACACGCGGGCGCCCATGGGTTTTCAATGGGTGCATAATTGTTCAAAACTTACTGCTAGAAGGGTCTTCTGGTTGGACTACGAATTCAAGACTTCAAACCTAGACATTAGAGATGTTACTCTACACTTGTGCACCGGAGTGCCAGCTTTACCTCACCCACAGGAAGCGGGTGCATAGGGCTCGAAGTGCGTCGGGTTTCGTCTATCTGTTTAATGGAGCCTGACAACAAAGATGCTGCAGGCGGTCGGTCCAGAAGAGGTGCGGTGGATCCAAGGATGGATCGGAAGTGTAGAAGACCTGTAAGCAGAGGGGACAGTGTTCACAGTCACTAGCCAGTGACCGGCGTGGCACCAGGTAGGTACCAGGCGATGTCGGGTGCAAACAGGTGAAGAGGTGTAGCTTGTCTCTGCAGCCACGTGGTCCCTGAAGGTCGACGACGTCCAGGAGTCGGTTCACGAGCTGTCCCACGCAGGCTCTCGCTGTCGGCGGTGTCAGCGACTCAGAAGACGCAAATAAGCCTTGGCAAAAGCAGGAGTCACAGGAAGTGAAGAAAGCTGTTAGCTCTGACCAGCAAGGTCAGAGGGGCTGCCCCTTTGGAGGTAAGCAGGGGCCAGTCTGGAGCAACCAGACCAGTGTCATAGTTTTTCAAGATGGTTCCAAGATGGCCACTAGTCATCGGACCAGTAACCGGTTAGGCACGTCGAGTTGCGAAGTGCAGAGGGGCCCCACGCAGATCGTGGAGATGCTGGAGGGCTCACCTTTGGTGCAGATGCTGCTCGGATGTTGGGCTTCTCAGGACCCAAAGCACATCTTGGAGGGAGCCTCTTTTGTCGCGCTTTCAGCTAGTCGAGTGTCTTCCAAGATGGCTGGCTCCACGTGTCTCGGTGCCTCCACGGGTTCCTTCTTTGTAGGGACTGTGGATCGAGCGGTGAGAGGTCTGGAGGTCCAGTTCCTGTTGGTCTCTGTGCTCGGGCTCCGGCGGGAGGCGGCGGCAAAGCAGACGTCGATTCGCTGGATGGTGCTTGCGTTAGGAAGATGGTCACTCCCTGACCATAGGGGAGATTTCCTTCAGTCTTCTGTGCAGCAGAACGTCGAAGTTCCCGTCTTCTTCTTAGTTGTAAGTTGATTCCAGGATGTCTGAAGTCTTTGGACACAGCTCCTACCTTTAAGCGGATTCTAGGGGCCGGACTACCTGCTAGGTCCCTCCCTAAGGGTAGGACCAGGAAGGGGGGTGGTTACACCCCCAATCATTTGTCCAGCTCGCCCCAGGTCTGGGGCTGGTGTGCCCCAGGACCAGATTGAACTGGCATATGCACCGAGGCTCCTTGTGAGCCTCAGGCATGTCTGTTTCCTTTCAAGCCCTACCTGACCAATACACAAAATCCTGTCTGGGGTGGTGCTCGCACCTCCCCTGGCAGGAAACCCTTTGTCCACGTCTCCCAAGCTGGAAGGACTCCCAGCAGCAGGAGGGCAGACTTGTGTCTGTGGTGGCAGCGTCCATTTTGTGGAGCTGAGGCTATGTCTGATTTTACCCGGGTTTCAGGTTCTGTACATGTCGTGTCCCTCTAGGAGGGTGGAATGCTAACCCCGTCACCAGAATTGGCGAGGGGTTAGTATTCCAATTCGTATGACACCTTACTCGACATGTTTTGATAAAGCCAAACCAAAGATAGCATTTAACCGCGAGGTTCATAATACACTTAAGAGTATATGGTATGGCGATATCTGGAAACGGTAGAAGGAAGTTGTTCCGACCACTGCAGACAGGCTCAGCTCATGCCAGAGCACCATCTCACATGGAACCAAGCACTCTGCCTTCAGGATTTTTAAAGGCCTGCCATAGGAGTGACTTATTGGTTAACATGTGTCCCATTTAAGGTTAGGTATAGGCATACTACACCTAAGTAAGAGGTGGATACAACAACTTACCCCAGCTGAGTGATCAGCCAGTTGTGTCAAATTGCTAGGCCAGGCCAGGGGTGGCACAATACATGCTTCAGCCCCTGGTAGGCCTCAGATACACCAATGCCCTGGGTACCTAGGGTACACTACTACAGGGGCTCACAGGGTGATCCAGTTCCAATGGGTTATGCACCTAAAGTGCATAGTGTCAATTTAGCAGAGAGAACAGCAGGCCGGGGGTCTGATTAGCAGGCCCACAGCCTCAATACGTCAAAAACCAGTGAAGCAAAAAGCAAAAATTTGGGGTGACCATAGGATAGCAGACCCTACTCTCCTACACAACCACCCCCCCAAACGCAGGGACATTAAACTAGCTTGGACCAGTCGTGTCTTCATGTCCTAAGTAGAAGTACCTGGAGAGACCATCTGCATTCCCATGGTCTGTACCTGCCCGGTGCTCCACTGTAAAGTCCATCCCCTATAGGTAAATGGACCACCTAAGCAGTTTGGGGTTTTCACCCTTCATCTGATTTAGCCACAAGAGTGGCTTATGGTCGGTCTGAATCTTTAAGTGAGTGCCAAACAAGTATGGCCTCAGCTTCTTCAAGGCCCACACCACAGCAAAGGCCTCCCTCTCAATAGCTGACCAATTCTTCTCTCTGTCGGTCAGCCTTCTGCTAATAAAAGCAATGGGTTGGTCTTGACCATCTACATTAATTTGTGACAGCACAGCTCCCACACCCAACTCAGAAGCATCTGTTTGGACAATAAACTCTTTGGAGTAGTCAGGACTTTTCAGGCTAGGTGCAGAGCACATGGCCTTCTTCAGGTCATCAAATGCCTTTTGACAGCTTACTGTCCACTGAACCTTTTTGGGCATCTTTTTGGATGTCAGATCATTAAGAGGAGTCACAATGGACCCATAGTTCTTAACAAACTTCCTGTAGTACCCAGTCAAGCCCAAGAAAGCTCGGACCTGAGTCTGGGTGGTGGGAGGAGACCAGTCCTTGATGGATTGTATCTTACTCTCCAGTGGTTGAACTTGGCCTCCACCTACAAGGTGGCCCAAGTACACAACCTTACTCTGCCCTATCTGGCACTTAGTAGCCTTGATAGTGAGGCCTGCCTTTTGCAGAGCCTCAAGTACCTTCTTCAGGTGGATCAGGTGATCCTCCCAGGTGGAGCTAAAGACAGCAATGTCATCAAGATATGCTGCACAAAAGTCATCCAACCCAGTAAGGACTTGATTCACCAACCTTTGGAAGGTGGCAGGTGCATTTTTCAGACCAAAGGGCATCACCACAAATTGGTAGTGCCCTCCTGGGGTTGAAAATGCTGTTTTGGCCTTAGACTCCTCAGCTAACCTGATTTGCCAATAGCCAGCTGTGAAATCAAATGTGCTCAAAAACTTAGCAGAAGCCAGTTTATCTATGAGCTCATCTGCCCTTGGAATAGGATGTGCGTCTGTCCTAGTGACAGCATTGAGTCCTCTGTAATCCACACATAACCTCATCTCTCTCTTGCCATCTTTGGTGTGAGGTTTGGGGACCAGAACCACTGGGCTAGCCCAGGGGCTCTCTGAGGGCTCAATGACACCCAACTCCAGCATCTTGTGTACCTCAGTCTTTATACAGTCCCTGACATGGTCAGGTTGCCTGTAAAGTGTGTTCTTCACAGGAAGACTGTCACCGGTGTCCACCACATGGGTACACCAGTCAGTTTGACTAGGTATCAGTGAGAACATATGTTGAAATGATTGTAGAACTTGTCTACATTCAATTTGCTGATGCTCAGTGAGGTTGCCTCCAAGGGTCACTCCTTCAACTGAACCATCTTCAGGGTTCTGAGACAACAGGTCTGGGAGAAGGTCACTCTCCTCCTCCTGTCCCTCATCTGTAGCCATGAGCAAGCCCATGTCTTCCCTGTCAACATATGCTTTTAACCTGTTAACATGGAGTACCCTGTGGGGACTCCTGGGAGTGCCTAGGTCCACCAAGTAGATAACCTCTCCCTTCTTTTCCAGGATTGTATGGGGTACAGACCATTTGTCTTGGAGTGCTGCTGGGGCCACTTGCTCCAACACCCATACCTTCTGTCCTGGCTGAAACTCATCCAAGACAGCCTTTTGGTCATGCCAAGCTTTCTGTAAGGCCTGGCTTGCCTCAAGGTTTTTGGATGCCTTCTCCATGTACTCAGCCATCCTGGAGCGGAGACAAAGTACATAGTCCACTATGTATTGCTTAGGCTTTTTGAGAGGTAACTTCCATCCTTCCCTCAACACACATAGGGGTCCTCTTACAGGGTGCCCAAATAAAAATTCAAAGGGGCTGTAGCCAACTCCTTTTTGTGGGACCTCTCTGTAAGCAAACAGAAGGCAGGGTAGAAGGATGTCCCATCTTCGCCTGAGCTTTTCAGGTAATCCTTTGATCATACCCTTTAGGGTCTTGTTGAATCTCTCAACAAGCCCATTGCATTGTGGGTGATAAGGAGTGGTGAACTTGTAGTTGACACCACATTCCTTCCACATAGCTGTCAAGTATCCTGACATGAAGTAGGTACCTCTGTCAGAAACTACCTCCTTAGGAAACTCCACTCTGGAGAAGACTCCCAGTAAGGCCCTGGCCACAACATGAGCTGTTGTGGTCCTAAGGGGAATTGCCTCTGGATACCTGGTGGCATGATCTACTACCACCAGTATAAATCTGTGCCCCGATGCAGTGGGGGGATCCATGGGACCCACAATATCAATCCCCACTCTCTCAAAGGGAACCCCCACCACAGGTAGTGGTATTAGGGGGCCTTTGTTGTGCGACCTGATTTGCCACTGGCTTGGCAGGTCACACAGGAGCGACAAAACTCCTTGGTATCTTCATTCATGTGAGGCCAGTGAAAGTGAGGGACAAGCCTGTCCCAAGTCTTGTTCTGGCCTAAGTGTCCTGCTAGAGAAATATCATGGGCCAAGGTAAGAAGGAAGCCCCTAAATTGCAGAGGTATAACCAACCTCCTGGTTGCACCAGGTTGGGTCTCCAGCCTCTGAATAAAGGAGCCCATCATCCCAATACACGTTATGGGTACCTTGAGCATTCCCAGCAGCCTCAGCAGCAGCCAGCTGTCTGAGGGGTTCAAGAGATGGACAGGATAACTGAGCCTGCCCCAAGTCAGCCCTAGAAGGTCCCCCTGTCCCCAGAAACTCAACCAAGTCAGGTTCAAGCTCTTCAGGGACAGTTCCTTCAGGGTTCTCGAGATCCTCCTCCTGGGAAGACTGATCATCACTTGGAGGCAGGGGGGAAGGCACAGCCTTAACCCTCCTGTTCTTCTTCTTGGTAGGTGCTTGGTCCATTGTTCCAGGATCCAAGACCTGAGGTTCAGTAAGGCACTTTTTGGCCTGTGACCTGGTCACAGCAAGGACATGTGGTGATATACCTAACATCTCTGCATGTGTCCTGTACTACACTTCTGACCATAGAGAACTCTCTAGGTCATTGCCCAACAAACATTCTACTGGGAGGTCTGCACTAACCACAACCCTTTTGAGGCCAGTTACCCCTCCCCACGAGAAGTTAACAATAGCCACACAATGGGAAGTAGTGGTATTGCTGGCATTGGTCACCAGGTATTTCTCACCTGGTATGTACTGTCCAGGATCCACAAAGCCTGGTGTCACCATAGTGACACTGGCACATGTGTCCCTGCAGGCTTGAGCCACTTTTGTATTAATCAATGGAGTCTGTCTGTACTTGCCCAGATTACTGGGGCTCACAGTCAGGGACAAATCCATGTCCCCATCACAGATCAAGACTGCCTGTGTAAGGGTTCTGTCTAGGTCAGAATCTCCTTCAGTTCCCATAGTGATTCCCACTACACCCTTTGTCTGGGGACCAACACTGCTAACAGTACTACTGGGAGCAGGTGCCTTAGGGGCAACAGTGTTGGGGGCTCCACCCTTCTTACAATCACTAGTCCAGTGAGTTGTATTCTTGCAAGATTTGCACCAGGGTTTCTTTGGACCTTCTTTCTTCTTTCCTTTAGATTGTTGGGACCCACCCTCATTAGTACTAGTTTGGGGCCCTGTTGAAGACTTCTGGTCTTTGGATTTCTGGTCATTACCCTTTTGGTCTGTTTTCTTCTGATCACCCCCTTGGCCCTGGTTCTGGTTCTTTTGCTTAACCCTGGTTCTGACTCATTTGTCTGCCTTCTTTCCCAATTCTTGGGGAGAGGTCAGATCCGAGTCAACCACGTGTTGATGCAGTTGCTGGTTTTGACAGTTATTTAAAATCTGTTCTCTCATCATCAAATTGTACAATCCTGTATAATCTGAAACCTTACTTCCCAGCAACCAACCCTCCAAAGCCTTAGTGGCACATTCAACATATTCAGACCAGTCCTGAGTCTGTGCCTTCTGGGTATCTCTGAACATTAACCTGTACTGCTCAGTGGTTAAGCCTAACCCATCAACAAGGACACTCTTCAGGGCTCTGTAGTTTCTGACATCCTCCTCTCTAACAGTGAGGAGTCTATCTCTGCCTCTACCTTCAAAGGAGAGCCATAAGATTGCTGCCCACTGGTCCTCAGGAACCTGCTGTACTTTGCAGGCTCTCTCAAGAGCAGTCATCCATTTGTGGATATCATCCCCACTTTTGTAGGGGGGCACAACCTTGGACAGGTTCCTTTTATCAAAGACCCTATCTTTGTCCCTAGGGACAATGCTGCCACCAGTGGGTATAGACCCACTCTCTCTAGGTTGCCTAGCCTTGTTCAGTTTCTCTTCCATCAGGGCTACTTCTAGCTCTTGTTTCCTGATCCTCAGCTGAGCTTCCTGCATTCTGGCCTCATGCTCCCTCCTCTGAGGGCTGGTCATCCTTCTTCTGGACTGACCCTGAGAGCCTCTAGAGGCATGAGAGGCATTAGAGTCACCTGAGTGATTCCTCTGTCTCCCAAACCCCTGGTTAAGTCCACTGAGGAAACTCGATGGGGGAAACCCATTGTCATTCCCCAATAGTCTTAAGTTAGCTGGGCCAAGTATAATACCTGGCACTGGGCTATTTCTCCCATCAGAATTACTACTACTATCAGACTCATCCCCTTTTTCATTCTCGTCCCTATGCTGATCCTCATCATCTGTAGTCTGATTCTCACCTAAGGGGTGACTGTTAGGAAGGGGTGCTTCAGTAGCATCTTCAGAAGGAGGGCCTCCTGTTCCAGTCCCTGAGGGGCCTAACTGGGAGGCTTTCTTGAGAGCTCTCTGATCTTCATCAGTTTGCAAGAGTTCTCTGAGTTCAGCAGAGGTAGGGTTCTTGGGCTGTTTAAGGCCCCTAGAATTAGCCAACTGCCTGAGCTCGTTCTGGTTTAGGGTAGCAAAGATGGATGGTGCTCTCTGGGGGTCACTCTCGACAGAGATGGGTACCTTGGACCCCTCTGCCCCAGCCATTGCTCTTAAGTGTGGGTGGAAGTGTTGCAACTATCTACACTTGGGTTTTCCTACTAAACTTATCTAGTAGTTGTAGTCAGGGTGTGCTACTCCCTTTTCTCTACAACAACTAAGTTCAGTAGAACTTAAGTATATAACTAACTTGTTTTATATGTACCTAAAGGTACCTGTATGATCTTTCAATTGGTAACAAAGAGATTTCAGAGGTAAAACAACAGCAAGCTCAAATTCCAACCGCTGCTCACCAATGTGAGAAGTTGGCCTGGTATATGATGTTCACTAATTAAAGTGACCACCTTGTACCATGCCAAGCAACCCTTATGGTGTGGTTGTAAGTCAACCTTTTCGGACCAGCTGCCCTAGTGGTAGCGTAGGCTAAGCAGTCTTTGAGGCTAAACTCGTTTAGGCATGTTAAGCAAGCTGTTTTACCATATGTAACCCCCCTTTATACCAATGAAAGGACACCACACAGATATATATTCAAAATCTATATGTATTTATTACTCAAAGTATCCCCTAGACTCTTTATGAGCACAGGAGCACAAATCGTTAAACAAGAAAGTATCACAATATACGAAAGTTGCACTTTATATGGATAGGCCCTGGTGGCCGCTCAAACCATATACTAAAATAGTGGTATAAGTACCACGAACAGGAAAGGGAGAAGGCCTAGGGCCTCTAGAATCGCTGGGCCTACAAGGAGCTAACTTTAGTTAGTGACCAGGAGGTCCACGGGTCGCGTGTGCAGTGAGGAAAGTTACACGCGGGCGCCCATAGGTTTTCAATGGGTGCGTAATTGTTCAAAAATTACTGCTAGAAGGGTCTTCTGGTTGGACTACGAATTCAAGACTTCAAACCTAGACATTAGAGATGTTACTCTACACTTGTGCACCGGAGTGCCAGCTTTACCTCACCCACAGGAAGCGGGTGCATAGGGCTCGAAGTGCATCGGGTTTCGTCTATCTGTTCAATGGAGCCTGACGACAAAGATGCTGCAGGCGGTCGGTCCAGAAGAGATGCGGTGGATCCAAGGATGGATCAGAAGTGTAGAAGACCTGTAAGCAGAGGGGACAGTGTGTGTAGGAGAGTAGGGTCTGCTATCCTATGGTCACCCCAAATTTTTGCTTTTTGCGTCACTGGTTTTTGACATATTGAGGCTGTGGGCCTGCCAATCAGACCCCCAGCCTGCTGTTCTCTCTACTAAATTAAAACTATGCACCCTAGGTGCATAACCAATTGGAAGTGGATCACCCTGTCAGCCCCTGTACCAGTGTACACTAGGTACCCAGGGCATTGGTGTACCCAAGGCCTGCCAGGGGCTGAAGCATGTATTATGCCACCCCAGGCTTGGCCTAACAATTTGACACAACTGGCTGATCACTCAGCTGGGGTAAGTTGGTGTAATCACCTCTTACTTAGGTGTAGTATACCTATACCTAACCTTAAATGGGACACCTGGTAACCTATAAGTCACTCCTATGGCAGGCCTTAACAATCCTGAAGGCAGAGTGCTTGGTTCCATGTGAGATGGTGCTCTGGCATGAGCTGAGCCTGTCTGCAGTGGTCGGAACAACTTCTTCTACTGTTTCCAGATATCGTCATACCATATACTCTTAAGTGCATTATGAACCTCGCGGTTAAATGCTATCTTTGGTTTGGCTTTATCAAAACATGTCGAGTAAGGTGTCATACGAATTGGAATACTAGCCCCTCGCCAATTCTGGCGACGGGGTTAGCATTCCACCCTTCTAGAGGGACACGACATGTACAGTACCTGAAACCCGGGTAAAATCAGACATAGCCTCAGCTCCACAAAATGGATGCTGCCACCACGGACACAAGTCTGCCCTCCTGCTGCTGGGAGTCCTTCCAGCTTGGGAGGTGTGGACAAAGGGACAGGATTTTGTGTATTGGTCAGGTAGGGCTTGAAAGAAACCAGACATGCCTGTGGCTCACAAGGAGCCTCGGTGCATATGCCAGTTCAAACCGGTCCTGGGGTACACCAGTCCCGGGCCTGGGGCGAGCTGGACAAAGGATTGGGGGTGTAACCACCCCCCTTCCTGGTCCCACCCATAGGGAGGGACCTAGCAGGTAGTCCGGCCCCTAGAATCCGCTTAAAGGTAGGAGCTGTGTCCTAAGACTTCAGACATCCTGGAATCAACTTGAAACTAAGAAGAAGACGGGAACTTCGACATTCTGCTGCACAGAAGACTGAAGGAAATCTCCCCTGTGGTCAGGGAGTGACCACCTTGCTAACGCAAGCACCATCCAGCGAATCAACGTCTGCTTTGCCACCGCCTCCTGCCAGAGCCCGAGCCCAGAGACTGACAAGACCTGGACCTCCAGACCTCTCACTGCCCGATCCACAGTCCCTGAAAAGAGGAGACCCGTGGAGGCACCGAGACAAGTGGAGCCAGCCATCTTGAAACGACCACGACAAGCTGACAAGTGCAACAACCGAGGCTCCCTCCAAGTTGTGCTTTGGGATCTGAGAAGCCCAACCCTCGAGCAGCATCTGCACCAAAGGTGAGCCCTCCAGCATCTCCACGATCTGCGTGGGGCCCTTCTGCATTTTGCCACTCGACGCGCCTAACCGGTTGCTAGCCTGCTGGCTAGTAGCCATCTTGGCGACGAACTTCATGAAATACACCGCTGGTCTGGTTGCTCCAGACTGGCCCTTGCTCCCCTCCAAAGGAGCAGTCCTTCTGACCTTGCTGGTCAGAACCATCAGCTTATTTTATCTCCTACAACAATTGCTTTTGCCAAGGCTTGTTTGCTTCGATCAAGTCGCCGACACCGCCGACAGCGAGAGCCTGCGTGGGACAGCTCGTGAACCGACTCCTGGGCGTCGTCGACCTCCAGGGACCACGTGGCTGCAGAGACAAGCTACACCTTTCTTCCTGTTTGCACCCGACATTGCCTGGTACCCACCTGGTGCCACGCTGGTCACTGGCTAGTGACTGTGAACACTGTCCCCTCTGCTTACAGGTCTTCAACATCTCCGATCCACTCTTGGATCCACCGCATCTCTCCCGGACCGACCGCCTGCAGCATCTTTGTCTTCAGGCTCCACGGAACAGATAGAAGAAACCCGACGCACTTCGAGGCCTATGCACCCGCTTCCTGTGGGTGAGGTAAAGCTGGCACTCCTGTGCCCAAGTGTAGTATTACATCTCTAGTGCCTGTGTTCCAAATCTTGAGTTCCTAGTCCATCCGGAAGATCCTCTTTGCAGTAACTTTGTACTTTTTACGCACCCATTGAAACCTATGGGGGCACGCGTGTGACTATTTGCTCTGCACACGCCACCCGTGGACCTCCTGGTCACTAACTGAAGTTAGCTCCTTGTAGGCCCAGCGATTCCAGAGGCCCTAGGCCTTTTCCCTTTTCTGTTCGTGGTACTTATACCACTATTTTAGTATATGGTTCGAGCGGCCACCAGGGCCTATCCATATAAAGTGCAACTTCTGTGTATTCTACTGTAATCTTGTTTGACGATTTGTGCTACTGTGCTCATAAAGAGACTAGGGGTTACTTTGAGAAATAAATACATATATATTTTGAATATATATCTGTGTGGTGTCCTTTCATTGGTATAAAAGGGGGTTACATTTGGTAAAACAGCTGGCTTAACACGCTTCACGAGTTTAGCCTCAAAGACTGCTTAGCCTACGCTACCACTAGGGCAGCTAGTCCGAAAAGGTTGACTTACAACCACACCATAAGGGTTGCTTGGCATGGTACAAGGTGATCACTTTAACTAGTGAGCATCATATACCAGGCCAACTTCTCACATTGGTGAGCAGCGGTTGGATTTGAGCTTGCTGTGTTTTACCATTGTAATCTCTTGGTTACCAATTGAAAGATCACATAGGTACCTATAGGTACATATAAAACAAGATTAGATATACATAAGTTCTACTGAACTTAGTTGTTGTAGAGCAAAGGGAGTAGCACACCCTGACTACAACTACTAGATAGGTTTAGTAGGTAAACCCAAGTGTAGGTAGATTGCAACACATCCACCCACACTTAAGAGCAATGGCTGGGGCAGAGGGGTCTACTGTACCCATCTCTGCTGAGAGTGACCCCCAGAGGGCACCATCCATCTTTGCTACCCTTAATCAGAATGAGCTCAGGCATTTGGCAACTCTTAGAGGCCTTAAACAGCCCAAGAACCCTACCTCTGCTGAGCTCAGAGAACTCTTGCAAAATGATGAAAATCAGAGAGAGCTCAAGAAAGCTTCCCAGTTAGCCCCCTTAGGGTCAGGAACAGGAGGCCCCCCTTCTGAAGATGCTACAGAAGTACCCCTTTCCAATAGCCATCCCTTAGATGAGAACCATACTACAGAGGAGGAAAGTGGAGAGGATACAGAGAGTAGTGATGATGAAGGGAGAACTAGCCCAGTGCCAAGTGTTATACTTGGCCCAGCTAAACTAAGGCTATTGGGGACTGACAATGGGATCATCCCATTGGATCTCCCCAGTGGACTTAACCAGGGGCTTGGGAGGCAAAGGAATCGCTCAGGTGACTCTAATGCTTCTCATGCCTCTAGAGGCTCTCAAGGTCACTCCAGGAAAAGGATGACCACCCCTCAGAGGAGGGAACATGAGGCCAGAATGCAGGAAGCCCAGCTGAGGATCAGGAAGCAGGAGCTAGAAGTAGCCCTGATGGAAGAAAAACTGAACAAAGCTAGGCAACCTAGAGAGAGTGGGTCTATACCCACTGGTGGCAGCATTGTCCCTAAGGACAAAGATAGGGTCTTTGATAATAGGAACCTGTCTAAGGTTGTGCCCCCCTACAAAAGTGGGGACGACATCCACAAATGGATAACTGCTCTTGAGAGAGCCTGCAAATTACAGCAGGTTCCTGAAGACCAGTGGGCAGCAATCCTCTGGCTCTCCTTTGAAGGAAGAGGCAGAGACAGACTCCTCACTGTTAGAGAAGAGGATGTCAGAAATTACAGAGTCCTGAAGAGTGTTCTGGTTGATGGGTTAGGCTTAACCACTGAACAGTACAGGTTAATGTTCAGAGACACCCAAAAGACACAGACTCAGGACTGGTCTGAATATGTTGAATGTGCCACTAAGGCTTTGGAGGGTTGGTTGCTGGGAAGTAAGGTATCTGATTTTACAGGATTGTATAATTTGATGATGAGAGAACAGATTTTAAATAACTGTCAAAACCAGCAACTGCATCAACACTTGGTTGACTCTGATCTGACCTCTCCCCAAGAATTGGGAAAGAAGGCAGACAAATGGGTCAGAACCAGGGTTAAGCAAAAGAACCAGAACCAGGGCCAAGGGGGTGATCAGAAGAAAACAGACCAAAAGGGTGGAGATCAGAAACCTAAAGACCAGAAGTCTTCAACAGGGCCCCAAACTACTGCTAAGGAGGGTGGGTCCCAACAGTCCAAAAAGAAGAAAGAAGGTCAAAAGAAACCCTGGTGCAATCATTGCAAAAATACAACTCACTGGACTAGTGATTGCAAAAAGGGTGGAGCCCCCAACACTGTTGCCCCTAAGGCACCTGCTCCCAGTACTACTGTTAGCAGTGTTGGTCCCCAGACAAAGGGTGTAGAATCACTATGGGAACTGAAGGAGATTCTGACTTAGACAGAACCCTGACACAGGCAGTCTTGATCTGTGATGGGGACATTGATTTGTCCCTGACTGTGAGCCCCAGTAACCTGGGCAAGTACAGACAGACTCCTTTAATAAATGAAAAAGTGGCTCAAGCCTACAGGGCCACATGTGCCAGTGTCACTATGGTGACACCAGGCTTTGTGGACCCTGGACAGTACATACCAGGTGAGAATTACCTGGTGACCAATGCCAGCAATGCCACTACTTTACATAGTGTGGCAGTTGTTAACTTCTCATGGGGAGGGGTAACTGGCCTCAAAAGGGTTGTGGTTAGTGCAGACCTCCCAGTAGAATGTTTGTTGGGCAATGACCTAGAGAGTTCTCTATGGTCAGAAGTGGAGTACAGGACTCATGCAGAGATGTTAGGTATATCATCACATGTCCTTGCTGTGACCAGGTCACAGGCCAAAAAGTGCCTCACTGAACCTCAGGTCTTGGATCCTGGAACAATGGACCAAGCACCTACCAAGAAGAAGAACAGGAGGGTCAAGGCTGTGCCTTCCCCCCTGCCTCAGAGTGATGATCAGCCTTCCTAGGAAGCTGATCTAGAGGACCCTGAAGGAACTGTCCCTGAAGAGCTTGAACCTGATCAGGTTGAGTTTCTGGGGACAGGGGGACCTTCAAGGGCTGACTTGAGGCAGGCTCAGTTATCCTGTCCCTCTCTTGAACCCCTCAGACAGCTGGCTGCTGCTGAGGCTGCTGGGAATGCTCAAGGTACCCATAAAGTGTATTGGGATGAAGGGCTCCTTTATTCAGAGGCTAGAGACCCCAAGCCTGGTGCAACCAGGAGGTTGGTCATACCTCTGCAATTTAGGGGCTTCCTTCTTACCTTGGCCCATGAAGACTTGGGACAGGCTTGTCCCTCACTTTCACTGGCCTCACATGAATGAAGATACAAAGGAGTTTTGTCGCTCCTGTGTGACCTGCCAAGCCAGTGGCAAATCAGGTGGCACAACAAAGGCCCCCCTAATACCACTACCTGTGGTGGGGGTCCCCTTTGAAAGAGTGGGAATAGATATAGTGGGTCCCATGGATCCTCCCACTGCATCTGGGCACAGATTTATACTGGTGGTAGTGGATCATGCCACCAGGTATCCAGAGGCAATTCCCCTTAGGACCAGTACAGCTCCTGTTGTGGCCAGGGCCCTGCTGGGAGTATTCTCCAGAGTGGGGTTTCCTAAGGAGGTAGTTTCTGACAGAGGTACCAACTTCATGTCAGGATACGTGCAGCTATGTGGAAGGAATGTGGTGTCAACTACAAGTTCACCACTCCTTATCACCCACAATGCAATGGGCTTGTTGAGAGATTCAACAAGACCCTAAAGGGTATGATCAAAGGATTACCTGAAAAGCTCAGGCGAAGATGGGACATCCTTCTACCCTGCCTTCTGTTTGCTTACAGAGAGGTCCCACAAAAAGGAGTTGGCTACAGCCCCTTTGAATTGTTGTTTGGGCACCCTGTAAGAGGCCCACTGTGTTTAGTGAAGGAAGGATGGGAGTTACCTCTCAAAAAGCCTAAACAAGACATAGTGGACTATGTACTTGGTCTCCGCTCCAGGATGGCTGAGTATATGGAGAAGGCATCCAAAAACCTTGAGGCAAGCCAGGCCTTACAGAAAGCTTGGCATGACCAAAAGGCTGTCTTGGTTGAGTTTCAGCCAGGACAGAAGGTATGGGTGTTGGAGCCAGTGGCCCCAGCAGCACTTCAAGACAAATAGTCTGGACCCCATACAATCCTGGAAAAGAAGGGAGAGGTCACCTACTTGGTGGACCTAGGAACTCCCAGGAGTCCCCACAGGGTACTCCATGTTAACAGGCTTAAAGCATATGTTGACAGGGCAGACATGGGCTTGCTCATGGCTACAGATGAGGGACAGGAGGAAGAGAGTGACCCTCTCCCAGACCTGTTGTCTCAGAACCCTGAAGATGGCTCAGTTGAAGGAGTGACCCTTGGAGGCAACCTCACTGGCCATCAGCAGACTGAATGTAGACAGGTTCTACAATCATTTTCACATATGTTTTCCTTGATACCTAGTCAAACTGACTGGTGTACCCATGTGGTGGACACTGGTGACAGTCTGCCTGTAAAGAACAAGCTTTACAGACAACCTGACCACGTCAGGGACTGTATAAAGGCTGAGGTACATAAAATGCTGGAATTAGGTGTCATTGAACCCTCAGAGAGCCCCTGGGCTAGCCCAGTGGTTCTGGTCCCCAAACCTCACACCAAAGATGGCAAGAGAGAGATGAGGTTCTGTGTGGATTGCAGAGGACTCAATGCTGTCACCAGGACAGATGCACACCCTATTCCAAGGGCAGATGAGCTCATAGACAAACTAGCTTCTGCAAAGTTTTTGAGCACATTTGACTTGACAGCTGGCTATTGGCAAATCAGATTAGCTGTGGAGTCTAAGGCCAAAACAGCATTCTCAACCCCAGGTGGGCACTACCAGTTTGTGGTGATGCCCTTTGGTCTGAAGAATGCACCTGCCACCTTCCAAAGGCTGGTGAACCAAGTCCTTACTGGGTTGGATGACTTTTGCGCAGCATATCTTGATGACATTGCTGTCTTTAGCTCCACCTGGGAGGATCACCTGATCCACCTGAAGAAGGCTCTTGAGGCTCTGCAAAGGGCAGGCCTCACTATCAAGGCTACTAAGTGCCAGATAGGGCAGAGTAAGGTTGTATATTTGGGCCACCTTGTAGGTGGAGGCCAAGTTCAACCACTGGAGAGTAAGATACAATCCATCAAGGACTGGTCCCATCCAACCACCCAGACTCAAGTTCGAGCTTTCTTGGGCTTGACTGGGTACTACAGGAAGTTTGTTAAGAACTATGGGTCCATTGTGACTCCTCTTAATGATCTGACATCCAAGAAGATGCCCAAAAAGGTTCAGTGGACAGTAAGCTGTCAAAAGGCATTTGATGACCTGAAGGAGGCCATGTGCTCTGCACCTATCCTGAAAAGTCCTGACTACTCCAAAGAGTTTATTGTCCAAACAGATGCTTCTGAGTTGGGTGTGGGAGCTGTGCTGTCACAACTTAATGTAGATGGTCAAGACCAACCCATTGCTTTTATTAGCAGAAGGTTGACCCCCAGAGAGAAGAATTGGTCAGCTATTGAGAGGGAGGCCTTTGCTGTGGTGTGGGCCCTGAAGAAGCTGAGGCCATACTTGTTTGGCACTCACTTCAAGATTCAGACCGACCATAAGCCCCTCTTGTGGCTAAATCAGATGAAGGGTGAAAACCCCAAACTGCTTATGTGGTCCATTTCCCTACAGGGGATGGACTTTACAGTGGAGCACCGGCCAGGTACTGACCATGGGAATGCAGATGGTCTCTCCAGGTACTTCCACTTAGGACATGAAGACGAGACTGGTCAAGGCTAGTTTAATGTCCCAGCGTTTGGGGGGTGGGTTGTGTAGGAGAGTAGGGTCTGCTATCCTATGGTCACCCCAAATTTTTGCTTTTTGCTTCACTGGTTTTTGACATATTGAGGCTGTGGGCCTGCCAATCAGACCCCCAGCCTGCTGTTCTCTCTACTAAATTAAAACTATGCACCCTAGGTGCATAACCAATTGGAAGTGGATCACCCTGTCAGCCCCTGTACCAGTGTACACTAGGTACCCAGGGCATTGGTGTACCCAAGGCCTGCCAGGGGCTGAAGCATGTATTATGCCACCCCAGGCTTGGCCTAACAATTTGACACAACTGGCTGATCACTCAGCTGGGGTAAGTTGGTGTAATCACCTCTTACTTAGGTGTAGTATACCGATACCTAACCTTAAATGGGACACCTGGTAACCTATAAGTCACTCCTATGGCAGGCCTTAACAATCCTGAAGGCAGAGTGCTTGGTTCCATGTGAGATGGTGCTCTGGCATGAGCTGAGCCTGTCTGCAGTGGTCGGAACAACTTCCTTCTACTGTTTCCAGATATCGTCATACCATATACTCTTAAGTGCATTATGAACCTCGCGGTTAAATGCTATCTTTGGTTTGGCTTTATCAAAACATGTCGAGTAAGGTGTCATACGAATTGGAATACTAACCCCTCGCCAATTCTGGCGACGGGGTTAGCATTCCACCCTTCTAGAGGGACACGACATGTACAGTACCTGAAACCCGGGTAAAATCAGACATAGCCTCAGCTCCACAAAATGGATGCTGCCACCACGGACACAAGTCTGCCCTCCTGCTGCTGGGAGTCCTTCCAGCTTGGGAGGTGTGGACAAAGGGTTTCCTGCCAGGGGAGGTGCGTGCACCACCCCAGACAGGATTTTGTGCATTGGTCAGGTAGGGCTTGAAAGAAACCAGACATGCCTGTGGCTCACAAGGAGCCTCGGTGCATATGCCAGTTCAAACCGGTCCTGGGGCACACCAGTCCCGGGCCTGGGGCAAGCTGGACAAAGGATTGGGGGTGTAACCACCCCCCTTCCTGGTCCCACCCATAGGGAGGGACCTAGCAGGTAGTCCGGCCCCCAGAATCCGGTTAAAGGTAGGAGCTGTGTCCTAAGACTTCAGACATCCTGGAATCAACTTGAAACTAAGAAGAAGACGGGAACTTCGACATTCTGCTGCACAGAAGACTGAAGGAAATCTCCCCTGTGGTCAGGGAGTGACCACCTTGCTAACGCAAGCACCATCCAGCGAATCAACGTCTGCTTTGCCGCCACCTCCCGCCGGAGCCCAAGCCCAGAGACTGACAAGACCTGGACCTCCAGACCTCTCACCGCCCGATCCACAGTCCCTGAAAAGAGGAGACCCGTGGAGGCACCGAGAAACGTGGAGCCAGCCATCTTGAAACGACCACGACAAGCTGACAAGTGCAACAACCGAGGCTCCCTCCAAGTTGTGCTTTGGGATCTGAGAAGCCCAACCCTCGAGCAGCATCTGCACCAAAGGTGAGCCCTCCAGCATCTCCACGATCTGCGTGGGGCCCTTCTGCATTTTGCCACTCGACGCGCCTAACCGGTTGCTGGCCCGCTAGCTAGTAGCCATCTTGGCGACGAACTTCACAAAATACACCGCTGGTCTGGTTGCTCCAGACTGACCCTTGCTCCCCTCCAAAGGAGCAGTCCTTCTGACCTTGCTGGTCAGAACCATCAGCTTATTTCATCTCCTACAACAATTGCTTTTGCCAAGGCTTGTTTGCTTTGATCAAGTCGCCGACACCGCCGACAGCGAGAGCCTTCGTGGGACATCTCGTGAACCGACTCCTGGGCGTCGTCGACCTCCAGGGACCACGTGGCTGCAGAGACAAGCTACACCTTTCTTCCTGTTTGCACCCGACATTGCCTGGTACCCACCTGGTGCCACGCTGGTCACTGGCTAGTGACTGTGAACACTGTCCCCTCTGCTTACAGGTCTTCAACATCTCCGATCCACTCTTGGATCCACCGCATCTCTCCCGGACCGACCGCCTGCAGCATCTTTGTCTTCAGGCTCCACGGAACCGATAGAAGAAACCCGACGCACTTCGAGGCCTATGCACCCGCTTCCTGTGGGTGAGGTAAAGCTGGCACTCCTGTGCCCAAGTGTAGTATTACATCTCTAGTGCCTGTGTTCTAAATCTTGAGTTCCTAGTCCATCCGGAAGATCCTCTTTGCAGTAACTTTGTACTTTTTACGCACCCATTGAAACCTATGGGGGCACGCGTGTGACTATTTGCTCTGCACACGCCACCCGTGGACCTCCTGGTCACTAACTGAAGTTAGCTCCTTGTAGGCCCAGCGATTCCAGAGGCCCTAGGCCTTTTCCCTTTTCTGTTCGTGGTACTTATACCACTATTTTAGTATATGGTTCGAGCGGCCACCAGGGCCTATCCATATAAAGTGCAACTTCTGTGTATTCTACTGTAATCTTGTTTGACGATTTGTGCTCCTGTGCTCATAAAGAGACTAGGGGTTACTTTGAGAAATAAATACATATATATTTTGAATATATATCTGTGTGGTGTCCTTTCATTGGTATAAAAGGGGGTTACATTTGGTAAAACAGCTGGCTTAACACGCTTCACGAGTTTAGCCTCAAAGACTGCTTAGCCTACGCTACCACTAGGGCAGCTAGTCCGAAAAGGTTGACTTACAACCACACCATAAGGGTTGCTTGGCATGGTACAAGGTGATCACTTTAACTAGTGAGCATCATATACCAGGCCAACTTCTCACAGTGTTCACAGTCACTAGCCAGTGACCGGCGTGGCACCAGGTAGGTACCAGGCGATGTCGGGTGCAAACAGGTGGAGAGGTGTAGCTTGTCTCTGCAGCCACGTGGTCCCTGAAGGTCGACCATGTCCAGGAGTCGGTTCACGAGCTGTCCCACGCAGACTCTCGCTGTCGGCGGTGTCAGCGACTCAGAAGAAGCAAACAAGCCTTGGCAAAAGCAGGAGTCACAGGAAGTGAAGATAGCTGTTAGCTCTGACCAGCAAGGTCAGAGGGGCTGCTCCTTTGGAGGGAAGCAGGGGCCAGTCTGGAGCAACCAGACCAGTGTCGTAGTTTTTTAAGATGGTTCCAAGATGACCACTAGTCAACGGACCAGTAACCGGTTAGGCGCGTCGAGTTGCGAAGTGCAGAGGGGCCCCACGCAGATCGTGGAGATGCTGGAGGGCTCACCTTTGGTGCAAATGCTGCTCGGATGTTGGGCTTCTCAGGACCCAAAGCACAACTTGGAGGGAGTCTCTGTTGTTGCGCTTTCAGCTAGTCGAGTGTCTTCCAAGATGGCTGGCTCCACGTGTCTCGGTGCCTCCATGGGTTCCTTCTTTGCAGGGACTGTGGATCGGGTGGTGAGAGGTCTGGAGGTCCAGTTCTTGTCGGTCTCTGGGCTCGGGCTCCGGCGGGAGGCGGCAGCAAAGCAGACGTCGATTCACTGGGTGGTGCTTGCGTTAGCAAGATGGTCACTCCCTGACCATAGGGGAGATTTCCTTCAGTCTTCTGTGCAGCAGAATGTCGAAGTTCCCGTCTTCTTCTTAGTTGTAAGTTGATTCCAGGATGTCTGAAGTCTTTGGACACAGCTCCTACCTTTAAGCGGATTCTAGGGGCCGGACTACCTGCTAGGTCCCTCCCTAAGGGTGGGACCAGGAAGGGGGGTGGTTACACCCCCAATCCTTTGTCCAGCTCGCCCCAGGTCTGGGGCTGGTGTGCCCCAGGACCGGATTGAACTGGCATATGCACCGAGGCTCCTTGTGAGCCTCAGGCATGTCTGTTTCCTTTCAAGCCCTACCTGACCAATACACAAAATCCTGTCTCGGGTGATGCTCGCACCTCCCCTGGCAGGAAACCCTTTGTCCATGTCTCCCAAGCTGGAAGGACTCCCAGCAGCAGGAGGGCAGACTTGTGTCTGTGGTGGCAGCGTCCATTTTGTGGAGCTGAGGCTATGTCTGATTTTACCCGGGTTTCAGGTTCTGTACATGTCGTGTCCCTCTAGGAGGGTGGAATGCTAACCCCGTCGCCAGAATTGGCGAGGGGTTAGTATTCCAATTCGTATGACACCTTACTCGACATGTTTTGATAAAGCCAAACCAAAGATAGCATTTAACCGCGAGGTTCATAATGCACTTAAGAGTATATGGTATGGCGATATCTGGAAACGGTAGAAGGAAGTTGTTCCGACCACTGAATACAGGCTCAGCTCATGCCAGAGCACCATCTCACATGGAACCAAGCACTCTGCCTTCAGGATTGTTAAGGCCTGCCATAGGAGTGACTTATAGGTTAACATGTGTCCCATTTAAGGTTAAGTATAGGCATACGACACCTAAGTAAGAGGTGGATACACCAACTTACCCCAGCTGAGTGATCAGCCAGTTGTGTCAAATTGCTAGGCCAGGCCAGGTGTGGCACAATACATGCTTCAGCCCCTGGTAGGCCTCAGATACACCAATGCCCTGGGTACCTAGGGTACACTACTACAGGGGCTCACAGGGTGATCCAGTTCCAATGGGTTATGCACCTAAAGTGCATAGTGTCAATTTAGCAGAGAGAACAGCAGGCTGGGGGTCTGATTAGCAGGCCCACAGCCTCAATACGTCAAAAACCAGTGAATCAAAAAGCAAAAATTTGGGGTGACCATAGGATAGCAGACCCTACTCTCCTACAGGGGGACTTGCACCATTTTTTGTGTGCAGATTTATACAGCGCGAACTGGCCCCGAAGGTATTGGAGCAGCTTTACATGAGCCCCAGTTACGTTACACAAAGATACATTAATTATTAGGCGCGGGGAGAGTAAGTGATTTGCTCAGAATCACATGATGCTGAGCCGAAGCCGAGGCTCAAACCGGTTTTCCAGCTCCAAAGTCGGCAGTTCAAGCCGTAAGGCTAGCTCCTGTCCCCATTGACTTAGGAGGTCAGCTTGGCCACAAAACGACCATCCCCCAGAGGGTGGACTTGACTCCATAAGCAGTGTTCTTGCCAACTCTCCCCCCAGCCGCCACACTGAGGCCATGGTGAGCGGGAGAGCGGGGAGTGTGGTGTCCAGGCCTGGGTGGACATGCGCTGCGCTGAGGGTAGGCCTCTGGCTTAGGCCGCAGTAGGAACAAGCGTTGAAAATGCAATAGGTCTCGCCTTTTATTAAGTTAAAACCATTTGCTATACAATACCATTAGCAAAGCAAATGGCTTTAACTTAATAAAAGGCGAGACCTATTGCTTTTTCAATGCTTGTTTGTTTTGTTTTTAATAAATGTAACTTTTTTATTAGAAAACATGGGGCTCTCCCCACCCCTCCTTCCCCATTAGGTTATTTATGGAAAACAGTTAAAACCAGGGCGGAGTCAATGCTCTGAAGAAGCAGACCATATAGTCGTAAATTACGGAGGTTTTATCAGACGGCTGGAAACGGTGAAATCATCCACTGTTGCTGCTTTATTCCCATTTAACCTGCTTGCTCTGCAAGGATGCTCCTAATCAGTGCTTAATTTGTAAAATATGAAGTGCAGGTGCTCAAATGTTTGTCGGAGGCCACACCTACTTGTCTCCGGCTCCACCCACTTCCTCCACTGGCTCCACCCATTTACTCTTTTGGCTCCACCTCCACCCACATCCTCAACTGGCACAGCTAAAAGTCAGATGTAATACCCGATCTGAATTTCAGCAAGGGAGCCTTGCTCATAGTAAGGTGACAGCAGTACAAAATTCCCAAGTGTGAATCACAAGCTGTGGCCACCACTGCCATGTGCTGCCATCAACATATGTGCATTACTTTTAAAAGTAACAAAGTTACAAATTAATAATGCACATTTCATACAAGTTTGTACATTAATACTGCTGCACACAGCACTAAACAACACTGCAGTCTTATCTTAACAGACTACAAACACACTCATGCATGGTTGATGCCACCAGGGTTTAAGTTTCATCAACTGGGCTGGAGGGCATTTGTATTCAAAGAGAGGATGAGGATGAGGATCACAACTTTGTATACGTAATTGGGGTGGTTTCTCAGCCAGAGATTCTTTAAGGCAAGCCAAAGTAGGCAATTAATCTGGACCCCACCTCCCAAGGCCCTCCCCGGTATTCTATCTCTCACTTATTTGCTTCTATTTTTCTCTCTAAATCTCTCACCCCCACCCCGTCTACCTCTAACTCTGATTGTCATTGTCTACCTATTCCTCCCTCAACACCCTTTGTATATATCTTTCCTTCTCTCCTCGCCCATCTCTTGCTCCGTCATCCCTCTCTCGGTATCTGACCTCACCCCTCTTTACCTGTCTCTCTCTGTTTCCTACCCTTCCTCCCTACCCTCTTCTAAGTTATTCTTCACCTCCAACCTCCCTCTTGCTACTACCATGCTTCTGCGGCTGGTACTCTTTCTTCACTTTATTATTACTACCAGTCTGGTAGTAATATTAAAGTGAAGAAAGTAGAGGCATAAATAAACTTCATTAAGCCCCAGCTATATTTCCGTAGTAGACACACACTGTAGCTCTGCTGGTCTCTGCCAAAAATAAAGAAACAATGAATTCTTAAGAAAAACAAAATCTGCACGAGTGACTCAAGAAAGCCAGGGGCACGAAGAGTCCACTATCCAAGGAGCCGTCTGTTTAATCAAATGCTATTATGCTCAGGTGGTGTGCGGTCTTCAATAGGACCCCAGCATACCCCCCCCATGCCCACACCCCCTCCTGCAAGCAGGGCTGGAAGCCGCTACGTCGCGCCTCATAGCCGGCTTCAAATTAAATTAATGGAGGACATTGCGGGCTGACGGACCTACTCCTGTCAGTTGTTTTTTTACGTTGTGTTCTGTAATACACACTAAGGCACGCATATGGGCTCACTTATTAGACGTGCGCAACTACTTACTGATAGAAAAGAAGGCAATCAACAAGTGTATTTAAAATCCTGTTTTCAGCTTTTCATGGCATTTGGTTTAGCCACTCTTAAGAGGAACGGTTTAGGGAAGGAATGGAGGATACTTCAAGGGCAGGGCCTTTAACTTCTTAACCCCGGCTGGCCCTATTGTGATATAATAAATGTGTAAGTGGGCCGGAGGCCACTTAAAGGCCAGGGCAGGCACAGTGCGTCATCGAAGCAGCGTTGGTTTGTCAATGGGCATAGCATGACCTGCTTAGTACTTACGGTTACACTCGTGGGCTGGGCATCCGGGGCTATGGGGCACTACCATTATTTATTACCTGATATAGCTAGGTCTGCCTGGTGCTGCTGCTGCTGCCTGCCCTCAACGTCGTGGGGCTGATGGCTCGTGGGGTGCAGCCAGGTGTGACAGAGCTTGTCAATCGGAAAGCAATCTGCGCGCGCTGCCTGCCGCACATCCTGCTTTTCATGGCATTTAGCCACTCTTAAGCAATAAACTGGTTAGGGGAGGATATTAAGTTCAAGCACAGGGGCCGGGCAGGGAATTTAACTTTAACTCCGGCCTGCCTTATTGTTTGTGATATAATGTGTATGACGGACGCTTCTAGCCCAGCCACAAACTTTGAATCTTTGAGGATACTTCAAGGGCATGGCCTTTAACAACTTAACCCCGATCGGCCTGCCCTATTGTGATATCATGTGTGCCGTGAGCCGGAGGCTGCTACTAGGCCAGCAGGCACAGTGCGTCATTGAATCCTCTGGATGGAGCCGGAGCTACCGTGGTTCCCGACACGCCACCACGCAAAATAAAAATGCAGCGTTGGCAATGAGCATGGCATGATGACTGCTTAGTACTTACGGTTACGATTACACTCGTGGTCGGCCGGGGCTGCGGGGCACTACCTTTATTAACTGATGTAGGCCTCCCTGGTGCTGCTACTGCTGCCTCCTCTCAACGTCGTTGGGCTGATGAATCGTGGCGTGCGGGTGAGCTGGGGGTGTGGCAATTGGAAAACAATCTGTGCACAGAAGCAAATCCATCCCAATCAGTGTCCCACCCCCCCCACCGGCAACACTGAATTAAGGGCCGCCATGATGCCATCACATATCATATTATGAATGCAGTAATCTCTGCTCCGGCTCTCATTCACAGACAGCCGCAGCCAGTACTGGCCACAGCACTCACCGGTACTCGGGAGACAGACGAGAACAACACTCTGCGCCGAGTCAGTCAGGTAATGATAACATCATTTCAAATGTGATGTGCAGATGTGTGTAGACCCGGCCCTGAAAAATAAGTGCCGGTGCTAAGCACCGGCACAAATTAAGCACTGTCTAGCACGCATTCTTCACCGCAAAGCAGGCAGCGTAGAACAGGTAAGATGCAATCTTGCCAGATTGGTCTAAATGACAGAAACCATGTTGTATTAAGTTCCCGTAGATGAGGTATGCCCAAAAGTTGCACTATGCGCTCACGGCACTTCTGTTCTAGGAGAGCTTTCTCCAAGTTGCTGGGAGTTACGCCATTGGATAGGCTTGGCATAACGTAGCAGTAGGAATAAAAACAGGATTCCTGCAAAGAGTGCTAGAACTAATGGCAGACCACCAAACACCGAATGCACGAAGTTTGGAATGATTCCGAGGACTGCCTGTAAAGGTGTTAACAAGCCTGAACATATGTTCCTAAATACATGTACAACCCCGCTCGTATCAGACATGTTTAAGATACGTCCCATCATTTCTACGAAATGTATAGGGCAGTTTGTAATGAATTAGAGCCTGTATCTCAGCCGAAGTCCTTGCAATTTGTAGATCGTGGGTTTCTTTGTCCGAGGTCAAAGGCACGGTCTGTTGCAAAAGCATGGCTTTCATTCTGCTTAAAGTATCAAAACGTATAAAAAAACATTCAATGAAGCCCATAGAGGCGACTCCCTGACTGTGTCTATTGAGGGGAACAATACTTGCATATAACAAGTAACCCTGGAGCTAACCGTTACCAGATTTGGGATTCCTGGCAACATGCCACTGCAACCTTGATCATTCAACATGAGGTAACTCCCATTAGAAAGTTGTCCAAATGTTGGATTTATCACAGCAGCCGGTGTACCCTGCAGGTGACAGGACAAGTTTGCCACAGAACCATTACAAGCCCTGTGTAAAGAAATGTCCTGACATATGAGAGATCCGCTCAGTGCATTTTCACAGTGTGTACCGCATAGAAACACTTCATGATCCCCACTCCAACATTTGTATTCGTAAGGTAAAACCCAGGATGTCTTAATGTATTCTTTACCCAACCTTTCATGTTTTTTTTTTTTACATGTTTTTATTGACATTTTGTATTTACTAGGACCTTTTGCAACATGTGACAGGGTATCCATCAACATATCCTGAACTTCAGAATAAATGCCTTGTTCATCGTGCAGTTATTAATCCAATACCTCACCTGTGCGGACGTGATCCTGTGTAAAATTTCTGAACAGAACTGGGTTGGATTCGAACTGGGAAGGGAGAGGGGGGAGTCCATGGAGGTTTTGGGTACTGGCGTCGTTGGTGGGCGCGGGATGATATATGCCCTGGTGGACTGTGGGTCCACGTACTTCTAGGGGCCAGCAGCCGGGGGGACAGATGGGATCGTGGTCGGCCCGGCATCAAGGTTCGAACGTTCAGTGGGACGTTTAGCATAGTGCTGAGAAACTACTGGCTGTCTGTATGTGTTATGTGAGGGGTACTGGTGTCCGTGATCGCCGTCTGCATCTGTGTGTCGTGCGGTGTGTCAGGGCCGCCTTCCAGGTCAGTACGGGTCAGTGATTGTGTGAAGCGGTTCAGTAGGATAGCCCAATCTAGGGATATGGGGTGTTTGCGCGTCCCCTTTACCTCTGCTTCCCGTAGCGTCTCCTCTTCCGCTAATGCCCATTTTTTAACTGCCCCCTCCCAGGCAGCAACTGGGGGCCCTGTGGGAGACCATCAATGCATAGCAATGTTGCGTTTGGCTAGTAAAATGGCCAGTGAGGCAAATCTGAGGGGTACTTTGTGCCGCTTTCTTTTCTGATAAATACCCAATGCATAGACTTCCCAAGTGTTCAAGTATGCAAGTCCAATGAGATCCCCGAGGGACTTGTGGATGTGGTGCCAGTAGGGGTGTAGTGTAGGGCAGCTCCAAAACATGTGCTGAAAATCTGCTGCTTGTGAGCGGCATCTAGGGCACAGGAATTGTGTGTTGGGATAGAAGCGTCGGAGGCGTGCTGGCGTCAAATATGCTCTATGGAGGATGTAGAATTGTATATTCTTGAAGCGCGCATTTCGAGACACCTTTTTGGGGTGTTCGAGAGCTTTTTCCCATTCCTTCTCATGTAGGGAGCGACCTAATTCGTCTTCCCAGGTGGTCCGTAGGGTCGCTAGTGGTTTGTGTCTGAGTTCCCCAATAGCCTTATAGATCCATGTGACCACGTGGCGTCCTGGTCCCATGTGCAAGAGTGTGTGTATGACCGGATGTGTAGGCGGTTCCCCCGTCGAAAGGTCATGATACTGTCTGTATTGTGCAAGGAGTTGGCGATGGAGTAAGAACCGGCCGGCAGGAAGGTCATGGTCCTCCATTAGGCGATGGAATGGCTTGAGCTGGCCGTCCTCAAACAGACCCTCAGCTTCAGTAAAACCGCAATCCGTCCAGATGCGGAGTATGTTGGGTGTGTAGTAGTGTTCTCGCAGGGGCCATCCGACCAGCGGAAGAAGGGGAGAGTATGGGGGGATCGTGGGCGACATACGGTGTATCCTCTGCATGCACTGGTGTGCGACTGTCACCTGTAGGTGGTATGTGCGTCGAGGTTTAGTGCCAGGTAAAGGCAGTCTGCGGATCTCAGGCATGGGCACCAGGCCATTCGTAGTGATAGTCTCTGCGACATGTCTGCCTGCCGTCCAATAGGATAGCCACTGTAGCTGTGCGGCTAAGAAATAGGATTCGAAGGACGGGGCGGCTAAGCCCCCTTGTGAAGAGGGTAGCTGAATCTTTGACAATGCTATCCTATTTCTGCCCATACCCCATATCAGCAAGCCAAGAAGTGAGTCTTGCTCGCAGAAGAAGGGTCTGGGCGGGATTATTGGCAAGTTTGTGAAGTAGTATAGTAACCGCGGGACGATTATCATTTTGGCGATGGCCACCTGGCCAATCGGGGCTAGCGGAAGGTGTCTCCAAAATCCCACCGAGGACCTGATGCCAGCCAGTGCCCTCTGGTGATTACCGTCGTAGAGGTCAGTCGGAGTGTGATAGAGACGAACCTCGAGGAACCGGGGAGCCTCCGCACTCCAGGCAATGTTTTGATCACCCAGCCTGACTGTCCGAGGGGGAAGGTTCGGATGTAGTGGGTACACCTCCGCGAATTCTGTCAACGTGACCCAGATGGGCGTTAAGTCTGCGGTGATGTCTCTGATGTAGATGAGAAGATCGTCGGCATACATAGAGACACTGAGCATGGTAGTGTCTATGGGAATGCCCCAGTGTTCTCCCTCCAGTCACAACCGAATTTCTAGTGGTTCCACCGCTAGGGAGAAAAGCAGGGGCGTGAGTGGGCAGCCCTGCCGGGTGCCGCGTGCCGCGCTGTACCACAAATGCTGGCGAAATGTATCGCCCTATACGAATACGTGATGTGAGTTTGGTGTAAAGGAGCTTTGTGTACGCCAAGAGAGTGGGGCCGAGTCCTATTCGTTGTAATACCGAGAAGAGGTACTGCCATGTGAGGGTGTCAAAGGCCTTTTCAAGGTCTAGTATAAGGCAGGCAGCCCAGGAATGTGCATCACCTACTTGGTCTTGAACATGGAAGAGGCGACAGATATTCTGAGAGGTGGTTCTGCCTGGAACAAACCCGCATTGATCGGGGTGTACCAGGGGCCGAATAATTTGTGTGTATCTGTCTGCCAGTATTTTACCTAGAATCTTGCAATCGGTGGAGAGGACTATAGGATGTCAGCAATTGTGGGTCACGGTTAGGTTTCAGGAAGGTCACAATGACCGATTCCCGGAGGGACTCCGGCAACTCCCCTGAATCTAATGCTGTGGTGTACATCGCCGCCAATCGAGGGACCAGTAGGGGGGAAAAGGTCCGGTAGTATTCCAAGGGAAACCCATCTAGCCCCGGCACTTTGTTGCGAGCTAAGGTGCGTAAGGCATAGGTGATGTCTGTGGTCTGTATCTTCGCCTCTAGAGACATACGATCGTCGTTCGTAATTGTGGGGATCGTTAGAGGGTCGAGAAAGTGATCTATACCATCTTGCTCATCCGAGGCGGGGTGTCGGTAGACCGCCGCGTAATGCTGATGGAATGCTGTAAGAATCCGGTCTGGGGAGCGAACTAGGGTACCGTGGGGATCTATGATCTCGGTTATGGGTTTCGTGTCATTGTCTTGTTTGGCTAACCAAGCTAGCAAAGTACCCGTTTTATCACGCTCCTTGTGCATCCGGTTGGCATGCATCCTGAAATTATAGCGCCGGAGGTCGACGCAAGCTGCCCTGTAGTCCGTTCTGGCCTCAGCGAGTCGTGCAGCTGCCTCGTCCGATGGATCCTCCTGTTTACTGAGGGCAGCAAGGTGTTTTTCGGCTGTGATGAGTGTTTGCTCTAGGGTTCGTTTAACTCCCACTATTTGCTTAATGCATTCTCCCCGGGCCACTACCTTAAATGTGTCCCATTCTACTAGTGTGGAGGATGCTGTCCCGGTGTTGTGTGTGAAGTAGTCGTGTATGCTCTGCTCCTGGTCGTGTTTGAAGACGGGATCTACTAGGCAATCCCACGGAAGACGCCACGTGGGGACTGGGGGGCCTCCAGTTTAGATGTAGGATGTGGGCATCGTGGTCCGAGATAATCCTGCCTAGGTAATCCGAGTGGTGTGCTTTGGGTAAGACTGCCACTGAACACAGGAATCTGTCCAGGCGGACTCTGAGGTTATGTGGAATGGAATGGAACGAATAGAGTCGGGTCTGTGGGTGCTGCATTCTATAGACGTCAGTGAGTGGCCATTGTGAGACCCAGGCCCTGAACCGCTCCGCCTGTTTCTGAGCAATCGAGTGCGTGTGTGGGGGATGGGAACGGTCTAGAGTAATGTTGAGTGTACAATTGTAGTCACCTCCTAAAATCCAGGGTATTGCGGCGAATTGGGCGAGTACCTCAGTGAGTCGGTCCCAAAACTTGTCTTGTTCTGTGTTCGGAGCGTATATACTGCCTAAGAGCACCGAGTGTCCGTCGAGAAGGCCCTCCAATAGGGCATATCTGCCGTCCTTATCTACCACCCATCTCAGTTCCTGAAAAGGGGTTCCTGGCCGGACCCAGATCAATGCCCCCCGTGCATATGCAGAGTATGACGTGGCGCATATGGTGCCACGCCATTTGGACTGTAGTCTACGGATCTCGGTGTGAGTGAGGTGTGTCTCTTGTAAAAACACAATCCGAGCGTTTTGGCGTTTCATGTAGGAATATATGGCGTATCGCTTGTGCGGCGTGTGAAGATCACGGGCGTTGAGTATCAAGAGACTGATGTCAGCGGTCTGTGTCTGTGTAGCCATGTGATTCTGTTTGTACTCGTGTAAGTGGATCGCGCCTGTCGGGGCCCGGTAGCCAATGTATCTTGTGTGGTGTGGGGGGCATGCTCCCTGCCATCTGTCTCCAGGCGACGTGTTGCAAGTACCCTGCTACTGGGGATTCCATGGGGGGTAGGAGGATGACAGAAGAAGGTAAGAAACTGTGGGGAGTAACTGGGGCCGGGAAATGTTCCCAATGCTGAGGACCTATCGCGGCCAGCGATACGTTCAAACCTGCTCTCTCTGAACTGGAGAGCGCAACGATAAATCATGAGGGTGTCAGCAGCGTGCAAGGCGAGACGTCCCGCCGATCGGGCCGTTGTAGGATCATGGAGCGGCGTCTGGAGCTTGGCGAAGTATATCCATGTCCCAGGTACTCAAGAGGGATGAGTAGGTTACGTGGGTCACAATTGGTGGGCTAGAAGATCAGTTCAAGCTGGGAGGAAAGTAATTTGCCCATCTAGCAAAGTGTCGGCTGACTGGGGGGTGACCCTGGGGGGTGTAACAGAGTTCACTGGAAGTTGTTTCGTCGCTGTCGTCTTTCCCTTCTGAAGAGAAGAGGTGCGGAGCTTTGTCGATGTCTTCCATTTGGGTGGGGCGTGCAAATCTATCACCGCTTGTAGCACCTCCCGTCTCTCTTTCATGATCTGTTCTAAGTCCGGGGAATCTCGTGTACCGGTCCGGGCCCTTATTTTTGGTCCGCCCAGTTGCCGTTGATGGGCACGTCTTCTGGTACGGGGTGCTTTGAGGGTACGGTCCTGTGCAGAAAACTGTCTAGATTTATGCGCACAGTGCAGATCTGCCCAGTCGAGCGCCTCTTCTGCACTTGTGAAGAAGGTGGCCACACCATCGTGGAGTATCTTGAGGCGAGCTGGAACCAGAAGGGAGTACTGTATGTTGTTGGCGCGCAGCCTTTGCTTTACTTCCAAGAACGAGGATCTTTGCTGTTGTTCTGCACGCGCATGGTCTGGGAAGATCATGATCAGCTTATTCTCCACGTGCAGGGGGCCTGTTTGTCTGGCTGCTCGCAGCACCGCGTCTCGGAAATGTTGGAATTTCGCCAGCATTGGTCTGGGGGATGCTCCTGGTGGCGGTTTGCGAGCTGGTACTCTGTGGGCCCGTTCTATGGAAAAGAACGCCGTCCTGTCCGATGCCGGGGTGAACGACTTCACCCACGTTTTCACGTATCCCAGCGGGTCCACGCCTTCGATCCCCTCCGGAAGACCCAGCACGCGAATGTTGCAGCGGCGTGAGCGCCCTTCCAAGTCGTTTGTACGCTCCTCTATGGTGGATAGGCGGGCCAGGACATCTTGCAATGTCGCCTGATGCATTTTGATAGTGGATTGTAACATAGCCAAATCCCTCTCCCCCTCTTTCACTTTGTCGGCGAGTTTGCAATGATCGTCCTGTAAGAGGTTAATATCGGTCGTGAGGGTGCCCTAGTGCTTTTCCACGGATATTGTAGAGTGTTCGATGGCTAACAGGACCTGATCCAGCTTGTCTGAGATTGAGGGGTCGGCCTGCGACGTAGCGAGTGTAGTCCCGGTCCTGGCTTGGGCATATTTTCGGGGGCAGTCTCAGGCACTGTGGTGTGCTGAGACGCCCTTGGCTTCCCCATTATGATGACTGTGAGGATCTGTGGCTCTGCGTTCGGCTTAAGGCGTGCGATCCGCTGTGGACGTGTTGTAGTGGTGGGCCTGGAGAACCAACGAGCCCGGACGGTCAGGGGCAGGGTGGTGCCAAGTCTGCTGAGTTATGTGGGAAAGGGAACCCCTGCTCTAGCTGGCAGTGTGTCCATGCGTCACGTGGGGTCGCGGATGGTAATCCCGATGATCGAGACGTTGCGGAGGTTCTTGGGGAAGCGGCAGTCTGCCCTCATGTTGCACCGTCAATAAAGTGTGTGGAGCAGAAGAGGAGCACCTATGAGGGTGGTGCCTCCATGGCAGGGTCAGGCAGTGTCCGTTGTATATGTGCTCCCAGGAGGCACAATAGGGATGAGTGGGGAGGCTCTCCGCTGTGATGGACCCCCCAGAAGCTTCCAGCAGCTCACCTGTAGACTGCGGGCATGGAGCACCCACGGAGGTTCCCGGCGTGTGGCCTCAACTATGTCAGTCCTCTAAATTCATGGGCGCCATCTTAGGACCAGGCACTGTCAGGGGTAGAACAGGTCCACACTCCACAGAGGAGGGAGAGGGGGTGGAACTGTCTCACCCCGCTGAGACAAGTAGTTCTGTCACCCCCGCGATCCTTTGAGTGGGAATCACCGGGTCCTCAACTCAGCGTTGCGGGCAATCTCAGGACCCAGCTGCCATTTTTGCCTCCGAGGTCCCCAAGGCTGCAAGACTCTTTCTGTGGTGGTGGGTCGCGGGTGCTACAGGTTGGGGCCCATACACCGGTTAGTTTCGCGCTGCACCAGCAGCGAGGACGGGGTGTGTCGCCGCCGAGGATCGACGGCGCGATCCGCACTGTGCACCGTATGCAGCTAGTTGAGGGCGGGCGCTATTTTGAGCTCGGCAGCCCTGGACCCGCTCTCCGTTTTCCGCCGTCTGCACACCAGAGACTCTCCGATGGCGGCTGCTGGGGGGGGTTACAGGATGCCGCTCACCCTCCGACACCTGTCCGATGAGTCTGTTATCCAGACCGGCGCTGGGAACCGGACAGCTTGCTGGCCCGATCGCGGAGCCTCAGCGAAGCACGACCACCTGCATAGCTGGCTTGGCCACGCCCCCCTTCTTTACCCAACCTTTCATATTTGCCTGCTTGCATTTGTTTGAGGCAATACTGAAAATGAAAAGTAGTGACAGGCAGAGTTATTTTGCCATGGATAAGCCATTCTGTAGCTGGATTTTCTGCTACCATAAATGGTAATTTTTCCAGTTTTTCAATGCTCAGCACTGTATACTTTGCTCCCCTTTGTGCCATTTCGATCTGTTTATCTGTGAGATTATATTCAGAAAACAGAGACGACGTGTTGATAAAACGCCAAGGCACATAGCCTGCACGCAAGGATTGCAGCGTCCAGCCTAATAACATAATAGAACATAACTGAGACTGGCCTTTTTGTAACATGGCTAAATCTAGTTCCGGTATGTCAATAGCAGAGGATACAATGCTGTCCAGTGAATATATTCTGGATGACAAAGTTGTTAACCCATTGTCGACCACAGTGAGAGATTTCTCTAAGTTAATACGATCAATCTCACGTATTCTTTCTGCGGCCTCTGCCTGTGAAACCTTCCATATTTCATTATAAGCAGCATAAATGCTGGCATATATGAAACGTTTTTGCCGCGGTTTTCTCGGTCCTAGCAAGAAATCCCTAAGGTCTGCGTCTTCATTAAGTAAAGATAAGTGTTGTTTCACATCTTCAAGTGTAGATCTTTGTAGTCAGTCGAGGCACAATTTTCCTACACTGTATGTCGTTACTACCCCCGGATGCTGTAGTTGAACATAACGTGGGTCTGGCCTATGGATAGTAAAGCCCAGTATTCTATTCAGGAATCTTTCTGTGGGCCAGAGCAACCATTTTTCCCAATCAGCATCTGATCTGTTGGTTTGTAGTATTGTGTCTACTGTGACCGCTCCTTGTGTAGTGTCATAACTTGCAGGTGTTGGTTAAGAAGGTGTGTTCATGTCTTTGATCTTGGCTAATCCAAGGCAAGACGTTTGTTGCACAGTGTCATTCAAAAACATTCTTTGCTGAGGGATGATACAGGCTCTAAACAAAGCTTCTATCCCCTGCACTTGCCAATCTTTAGAACCCCAGACAGATTTTTTGTTGATTGTGTCTTTCCAAAAGTCAAATCCTAGTCTATACAGTTGGGCAATAAAGGCTGCAGAATAAATCTGTTTTGTATTAGTTAACATACTTTTCTGTCCTGTTGTGTTCACATTCTTATAGAAAAATGTTTCTGGATCAGATATATTGTACCCTGAAAAATATGGAAACTTATTTGCAAACGTTTTTGAACTACCCTTTGGTGGTGTAGGACAATGTTCCCATTGGTTAAACATAAATACATTTCTAGGTGATGCAGATCTATGCAAGAAATGATGACCATAGCGGTTGTAACAAAAAAGCTATTCGTAGTCTGATGAACCCTCTAAGTTTTCATTGTTAGAAAACGCAGTAGACCTTTCTAGATCAGACATCATGTTATTAACAGTCTCAAAGTCCCAGTCATCAGAATAGGTACTGAAAGGTAGTAAAGTCACTTAATGAAATTTTAAATAAATGTGGAATCTTCAGAAGTTCCGTCGGGCCGAGTATGTCAAAATCGGTTTTGTCCCAAACTATACCATCCTGTATAGGAATAGCTGTGATGTTCACTGCTGACAAATCTCTTGCTTCACGATTGGAAGATTGGTGCGGTTTTAAAAGTAAGTTCACATTTTCACTTTCAGTGTCCATACGAATATATCTGCCATTCATTAGCACGCTAAGAGTCATTACCAAAGCTAGTCAAAGCAGAAAGAAAAATATTCCAGAAATAATCCATAGTTCAATCCATGGTGAAACCAGATAAGTGTCTTTCAGAAAACGAAAAAATTCTTGTACTTGTTAGAAAGTTGTTAGGCCTGGCGTCGTTTCAGGCTCACTTGGATCCTCAGAAAATGTATCAAAGTTAATGAAGTAGCCAGAAGCAGTTCGGTCAATTGTTGGAATTGCATCAGGATTCGTCGAAATCACTGTAACCAGTTGATCATGTGTTACGTTGGTGTAGACAGATGTATCTGGATGAACTGTTACTTGAATTTCAAGAGGGATGAGTTCCATAGCATTGTTGCTTAGTCCTTCATCTCTTACTGCTGAATTCTCGATGGTTATGAGTCTTTCAGTCTGAACCTCTTGGATAGTAGCGAGAGGAGTGCGTCTGCTACTAGGTCGGAGTCCACGAGGCCTACTATTTAGTACTATTTAGTATCGGCCACATAGTATGGTTTGATGAGGTCGATTGACACAAATCTTTTCTCCTTTTTTCCAGCAAGGGGCGGCAAAAGTACTGTTCTTGTTCAGTGGATGGCTGGGACAGGTACAAATTCCTTCTTGTCTGCAATTTTCTCTCTGACTAGATCCGCAACTTTTGGGATCCAGACAGGCCTTACTGGGACTGCCGGTTTTTCCCCAGTGGTGGTTGGCTTCAGGAACATGTTGCTTTGTTTCGATCTTAGTTCATTTAGATCCTGTAAAACAGCCAAACGATCTTTGATATCAAAGGGTTTATTTTCCACCAGTTTGCCTTTACATTTGAGATCAGGAACCCACATTCTTGTCACAAATAGGACCTCATATGGTGTGACCCCCCTAGAGAACTTCTTGGCAAATTGTTTAATGAGCGTTGGACCCCATAAAGATGTTTGACCCACCCATCACCCAAACCTAGTACTCTAGCTGTTATAGACTGCTTTATGTCCCAGTTTTTCCTTTCCACAACAGAGTTTCATTCAGGATGAAACAGAGAGGAGTACCGCAATGCTACGCCCAAACTGGCCATGGCTTCTTTGTAAGCCCAAGAGCTAAACGCAGGGCCCTGGTCAGAATGTAGTGTGCCAATTGCGTATGTGTCGATAAAGACTCGCAAATCTTCTATAACAGTTTGAGCGTCAGTCGAGGCCACATCCCTAGGAACCTTTAGTTAGTGTTTGTGGGAATGCATTTGTCATAATGGACGCCTGCGCGTAGATAGTCTAATGCTGTCTAACAATGGTGTCTGTACTGGTCAGGCTACTTCGTAGTCTGGTGTCTGATGGCGTTCTGCATTACACTGTATTGCAGTCTCTGCAGTCATTGATGAAGATGTGAATTAGCGTATTCATTCCACGCCACCAGTACACCTCTTTTAATGTTAATATTGTTTTAGAGATCCCCTGATGTGACAGACCCTCCCCCAGATGTGCTTCATAAATCAAAGCTGCTCTACGTTCCATGTTTAGAATTACCCTATCCCCCACTCCAGGGATTCGAGCAAAAGGAATGTTGTTCGCATCAATTACATAAGAGTACTTGAGTGGAAATTTCTTTGGTAACGCTGCACCACTGTCTTTGCTTGAAGCATTGACAGCCAACAATATCTCACTGTCTATTCTCGTTTTTGAACGAGTGATCGCAGCTACGGAAGCCGTTTGTACATCCCCCTTTGCGGTATTTTATCAGCCAATGAATTTCCTGCAACGTGAACGCCATTGTAGGAGAGTAGGATCTGCTTCACATGGGTACCCCCACTTTTTGCTGGTGTTTCACTGATTTTCAACCTTAGTCTGGCTGTGGCCCTGCTAATCAGGAGCACAGCCTAGCTGCTTCCTCTCTAAAATGGTATCCATGTACATTAGGTAGATATCTAATTGGATTCTGGAGTGCCTTATAAGCCCCTAGTATATGGTATACTATGTACCTAGGGCATAGGTACCTCAGAGGCCTACCAGGGGCTTCAGCATATATTATGCCCCCCCCTGGGAAGCACTCCAAAATGACACCACAGGTATGCTACTTCAGCCTGGGTAAAGGTGTGCTTGCACCCCTTACAGTGGTATAGGCTACCTATATCACTACCTTAAACAGACACATATAAACCTATAAGCCACTCCTATGGCAGGCCTTGACAATCCTGAAGGCAGAGTGCTTGTTTTTTATATGAGAGGGTGCCCAAGCATGAGCTGAGCCCGTCTGCAGCTTTCAGAAATACTTCCTTATGGCTGTTCTGTGATACAGCCATACCATATACTCTTAAGTGCATTATAACCTCGCGGTAAATGCTAACTTTGGGATGGCTGCATCAAAACATGTTGTGTTTGGTGTCAACCACTTTTTGAATACAAACCCCCCCCTCCGCCAGTCCTGGCGGCGGGGGTAGCATTCCACCCTTCTAGAGGGAGAGACATGTTCACACTGGCTAAACCCGGTAGGACTTTCCTGAGCCCTGGCATCACAAAAAGGATGCCTCTGCCACAGACACGGGTCTGGCCTCCTGCTGCTGACCGAAACTCCAGCAGGGGAGGCCTGGACAATAGGTTTCCTGTCGAGGGGAGGTGTCCCCACCTCCACAGACAGGCAGATGTGTATTGGGGCTGGGCGTGAGCACTCTCTGGTGCTTTGAAGTCCTGCACTGGGGGCACACTTGGTGTCCCTGAGCATACTCCAGTTCAAACCGGTTGCAGGGGCTACCTGCCCCTGCTCTGGCGCAAAACTGGACAAAGGTAATGGGTGTAACCACACCTCTTTCCTAGTCCACGCATAGGTGGGGCATTAGAGTTAGTCCATCCCCTAAACTTAGTATAAGTATAGGAATCCAGTCCCTAGGACTTTAGATTACCCTGGACAAAACTCTGCAACGTACATCCTGGACCTTCGACATTCTATCCTGACTAGAAGACTGAAGAAATCTCCCTTGGGGTCAAGGAGTGACTCCCCTGCTTAGCAGGCACCAAAGAAGCATCTGACTGGTCTGCAATTCTGAAGCTCCCGCCAGACGCCGAAGTCTCTGCATCCCCAGAGGTATATTTCCAGACTTCCCGAGGCTACCCTAAGTCCACAGCAAAGCTGAGGCCGATGGCTATCGTGGGTGATGTGGAACCATGACCCCTGGACACCGTGAACTTTTGCAGCAACACTATCTTCCTGGTCCTCCTCGAAGTTGTGCTTTGGGCTCCGAGTAGCCCCAGCCTTGACTATCTCCTGCACCGAAGATTGTTGGCCTCCACTCCATGAGTGACCCATGGGCCAGCTTCAAGTGCGATCGCTTGAGGCTCCTTCGCGATCACTAGCCCGTTGGCTAGCAGGTCCCCACGAAGGCGACTCATTTTCTGATTGGGCTTACCTGGTTGTTCCAGATGTGCCCTGACTTACCCTCACTGGGTGAGTCCCTCAGACCTTGCTGGTCTGCACCGTAGTCCTTTCTCTGATTTCCAGTGACTTGCCGTTGCCAAGGCTTGTTGGGTCCTTTCTGGTCCCCGACACTGCAGCACTTGACAGACTTTGTGGGACAGCTCAAATCTGGCTCCTGGACTTCATCGATGCCTCCTGGACCTCGTGGCTGAAGAGTCAAGACACCCATCAACTCAGCTGAAGCACCCGACATCTGTGGGCATTGGTCCATCCTGCCCTCGGTCACTGGCTAGTGACCCAGACTCTGTCCCCTCTGCTTTCAGGTTCCGTACATCCTAGATCCAGGCTTGGATCACTTCGGACACTTCTCCTCTTCATGGCAGCAGCAGTTCTTTGCAGGCTTCCATTGGAATCGACAACGCGACCCGACACCAAGAGTCTCCTATGCACCCAGTTCCCTGAGTGAGGTAACTCGAGTACTCCAGTGCTCTCGTGGGTGCTAGCCCTAGAACTTATTAAGTCCAAAAGGGTTTGGTCCAGACTCGATTAGAAGTGTCCCTAATCTTTAAATTTCCAACCGCGACATTGCCCATAGAAGATAATAGGAACCCGCGGTTGTGTTTTCACACTGCATACAGCTCCCGTGGGTCCCCTGTGTCACTACCTTGGGTGGTTCCTTGGGGTCCCAGCGATTCTAGAGGCAATAGGCCTAGTGCCTATTCCAGTTGTGGTTCTTATACCACTTTTTTGGTATATGGTTTGGTACGCCCCTAGAGCCCAAATGTGTATTTGTGCTTTTACTGATGCTTGATCACTTGTAACTAAAGTACTTCGAACTCCAGTCCCATAAAGAGACTAGAGGGGTGTGTGTTAACCTAAATACATATATTTTAAATATATACCTGGTGTGGTTGTCCTTTCATTTGATAATTAAAGAGATTATAGACAGGTAAAACAAGCTGCTTTACATTCCTTCAAGACTTAGCCTGAAGGCTGCTCTCCATAGCTACCACTAGGATAGCTTTCATATAAGGTTGTCTTTAACCATTCACCATAAGGGGTTGTTTGGACTGATACAAGGTGCCCACTAGAACTAGTGGACAGCATATATCAGGCCACCTTCTCACAGCCATCACGTTGATGACTCAGCGTGTGTATCACTTGAGCTTTTGGTAGTTCGTTTCTCAACTGAACTACTTGTTCCCAAAGCGTTTTATGCTTTATTGTGCCACCTTTTGCATCTTTGAATGCGTTTTGAAGACAATTCTGTAAATATTAATTATATGACTGGACATAGTAAAAGGAATCGCACACTAAAAGTGTGGGGAATTCGCGATCTGTATTTTCAAGTGTCAGTTCGAATGCTTGTAGTTCAGCTCGCTGAGTTGTACAATCTCCTAGAGATTGAGTTTTTATGACCATTGGTCTGAAGATACCATCGCGCATGCGACCTTTAACGATTGCGCATGCTGCACTGTAAGATTGCTCCCTGTAGCGGGTTGTGCTGATCCGTCAGTATAAATTATAAATTCGTACTGATCGAGAGGCAGAATTTCAGTGGGCAGAGGACATTCATGTTCATATTGCATGAACGTTTGTGTTTTTAAATCAAGATCAAAAACATATTCAACATCTGTTGCAGCAAGAGAATTAACCCCATGTGTCCATCTAGGATGTAAAGCTTTTGCATTTGGAATGCTCACTTTTGTAACCGCCACTAAAGCTGGTACTGGAGTCACGACAATAATGCGTTTCCCCTGAGCTGGAGCGCTTTCTTTTGCTACAGCGGTTTGAACTGCTGTCAATATCTTTTCTGTTGAAGTGACACGCATTTCTGCTTGTGTATACAAATGTGATTTGTATGCTATTGATACTTTTTCCCCCTCATTAAATGTTAAATAGGTGAATCCGCATTGACCCGAAATTATTTGGATCACTAAATTGCGCTTATTTACGCGTGTTTGTAAGTGATTTGTTGCTAACATATTTGCTTGGAGTGAACGCAGGATGTCTGTGTGTTCCTGTGTCCAATGTTTTATTGAAAAATCAGGTTTGATTAATTCGTAGAGAGGTTTAACCCTTTCTGCGTAATTTAGAAAGTAAGTTCTTCCAAAATTTAAGAAACCCAAGATGGATTGTACATTTTTCAGTGTTTTTGGAGGATGGAGCAGCGCACACTTTTCTAAAAAGTTAGCTGCCAGGCTCTTACCTTCACTTGAAAGCTCACATCCTAGGAAAAGGACATTAAGATTAGGCCTGGGCGAAGCACTACGCTACGCTCGCGTAGTTTGCGAAGCTCGCGCTACTTCGCACTACGCGAACTGCACGTAGCACAGTGCGAACACGCGTAGCGTAGTGTTGCGTAGTGCTGCGGTCATTTTTTGCTTGCTCGCGGTCCTCAACGTCAAGTTGGCGACCGCGAGCAAGCAAAATGACATCCTGGCGAGACTTTTTCCTTGTTCGCGATCGCGAGCATGGAAAATAAACCTCCCGGCGAGATTCCCAACGCGAGGAGGTCAGGTTTCTCATTGCGAGGGGTCGCGTATGCTCGCGACCGCTCGCGATGAGAAACTACCAGTTCGCGTTGAGAAAGCTGCCGCTCGAGTAAAAATCTACTCGAGCAGCAGAAAACTACAGCTCGCACTGTGCAAGATGCCATTTTCAATGATTGCACAGTGCCGGTTGCTTGTCCGCACTGTGCAATCATTGAAAACAACATCTTGCACAGTGCGAACATGTTACTACGCAGTTCGCGAAGTGCTACGCGTAGCTCGCGTAGTGCGAACTTCACTTTGCGTAGCTTCGCGAAGTGCTACTTCGCGAACTACGCCCACCCTTAATTAAGATGGGCAATTCTGGATTTTTTAAGGTTGACTTTATAGCCCTCAGAGGCAAAGCCCAGTATAATGGTATTCACCCTGTTCAAGTGCCTATCTAAGTCATCATCTCTCAGATAGATGTCATCGACATATGACAATGCCTCGTTATCATAAATTTGAAGTAACTCTGTTTCACTTGCTGAGAATAACCCCAGGCTGTTTTTGAACCCTTGTGGGAGTTTACAAAATTGACCCTGTGTCCCCATTATTGAGAAAGCTGTTAAGTACCTGCTTTCAGGTGCTATGATTTCACAAAAGAAACCATTTGAAATGTCCAATGTGGTTTTATATGTTTCACGCCCAATGTTATTCATTAATGCTGTACTATGTGCATTTTGCACTGCAAATGTTTTGGAAAAAGTGTTCAAGAGTCTGTAATCCAAAACTAGACGATATGTATTGTGTGGTTTGGATACAGGAAACAAAGGATTGTTCATTGAGGAGGGGCTGTGTTGTAGTTCCTATTTCCCTTATAGGCTCTGCGCATTGGAATATACACTATAGTTTTCGCATAGGACTAAGGTCAGTATGCTCCTATCGAGTACATTAAACTTAATTACTTTGTGTACCAGCTAACTCAGACGTCACTAGAAACTTCTCGAATGAACAAGAAGGGATTCGTTTCTGACAACCGCATAAACAAGACAACTTTGTTTCCCTTAGAATCGGAACGCGTCACAGAATCGTGGAAACAATAGATAACAGTTTCACTCAGTCAATCGTGCATGCTTATTTTCTCCAGAGTTACACAGAAATAGGTAGATGGGCGTTTCAATAAAAGGTTTTATTGAACAGTCTTGTTTCTCGTGTAAGAGATATGAGCTGTTACGATCATTAGACAGAAAGCAATATATAATACGCACAGCGTAAGCAGTAAGAAGAAATAATACTACAATAGCATTGTCTTTTAGCTATGACATATATTCATATATACATACATAAATAACACAGGCTAAAAAGTGAATACTCGTCTGATGCTTCTAAATAGTCCTACCCTGGTGTACCTAACCTAAGTGTAGTGCGAGGTAAGAAGTAGGTGCTGTTTTCTATAGTATGGTATATACTAAGTTCAGTATGCCAAGAGTCCCTCTAGGTTCTAGTCGGCTCCATACCTTTAGAATGAGTGAGGTGGGAATCTCTATCCGGGTCTCAAACTCTAACACCCCGTGAAGGGAGTCAAACACTGGAAGCTGGATTCTCTGCGAGCAGGGATGACAGCGTCTGGTCAGTGCGTCAGGCCGGAATATGGTCTCTTCCAAACTTGCTGTGGCGAACCGTGCAGTCAAGTCATGCTGAGTTGTGCCGTGGTTTGCCAGGGTAAGGATAGGCATATTTATACCTGGAAGGTGCTTAGGAATGCTAGCATTGATGTAAAGTTGGGCAGAGGAAGACATCTTGGATGAACCCCTAAGGAATAGTAGTTCATGCATAATAGATGAGTTCCTGGAGAAATCAATAATCCTAGCTAGGGAAAGTCCCATTCGGCTTAAGGGTCTGGTTTCTAAGAACTCGTTGTGACGTGGGATGGACGGATGTAGGTGACCATGCCGGTATTTGGTTAGCATGGCTAATGCCTAAATAAGGGCTGGGATTCTATGCCTAAATAAGGACAAAGCGAGTTGTGCCTATATAAGGACATGATTCAAGGAAACCTATATACGGGTATCTAAATTGAAACACAACACTGCATGTTTCAATCACCCCTTGGTATTCAAGTTGATCTAAGATCTCCCTGACCTGTTTTTTAGCTTCTTACTTTATTGGGTACTGCCTTAGTGCAGTAGGTTGATTTTTTAGCTGTATTTTGTTGTGGAGGTGAGTCCTCATCCCATCCTACATGATTTTTGTATAATGCTGGGGCCTGGGCTACTGCTCATTTCCTGGCATAAGTATATTTTAGTTGAATTGGAATTTGGTTGGAGAAGGCTGGCATAATGATGTCCTCGCCATGTGGGCACTCCCTAACAAATTTTGATGGCCAGTCCTGTTCTGCTAGAGGTATATCATAACCCCTTGAAAGTTTCTCCCAAAAGAGTGCTTTCACATTTCTTGGTTTGTCTCCCTCCATTCAGAATGTTATTTCATATAACTTTTGTGGAGTACTAACCCTGGTGTCTACAGTCTCAACTGTGATGTACTCATTCAAGTCCACTTTCTCCAGAAGTTCCTTCAGGTTCTGGCGAGCTTTTGTTACTTCTGCTGCACTGTCCAGCATTGTCTGAGCCCATTCTCCGTTCTTGAGCTGTGTTCTCAGTATTCTCAGCAAGTCTGATCTTCAGACCTGCTACCTTCTTTTTTGTGAATTGAGGTTTTGATTTATTTTTCGGAACTTGTTGATCGTCTTCGGACTTCACACGTTCTTTTTTGTGATCTGACCGTCCTCTTCTTTCTGATGTCTGTGACAATATCTGAAAGGGATGAGAGGAACGTGTATCAGTATTTTGATACCTGTCAGGTTTTCTTAAGGTATCCCTATTTCTGAGGTTATACCTCCTTTCAGAGAGCTCCTTTTGGGGAGACCTACCTCGGGATTGAGAACGTGTCTCTTTTGAATTTTGTTTATTAGTTTCTGCCTAATTCTGCATAAGAATTTTCTAATATTCTGGGTAGTTCAAGTTGATGTATGTTACATCAAATTCCCTTAAGCGTTGGCGGATCGCCACTGATGCTGCCTCCCCTTTAATATTAGATAATATTATTGTTGAGACCTGGTCAAAGTTTTTCAGTAATTTCATACCTAAGTTCAGAGCAGGCTCTTCCCCGTATTTGTTTTGAATTTGTTTCAGGACATTTGGTATTACTGCAATTGACGGAACACCTTGCGTTGTAGTATAGATGGCGGCAAAAGAAAGTTGGATTTAACCCAGATCTCTTGACTGGGGGAGAATGTCTGCATTGTCAGCATTCCGTCCATCATTTGTTTGTTGTAACGCTTTTCGCCCTAAGTGGGATGGGTATTCCCAGACGTGGGACCCGTGCTCACTACGCCACTGGAGTCAAGCTATCCTGGCTGATGACGGCTGATAGCCAGAAACCGGTCCTAGGATGCTTGATTCCGGTCCAGGGAAGACATGGCTTGGCTGTTCGGGCTGGACTGTTCCCATGAGGCACAGGGTCAAGACTGATTTGCATATGGCCATGTCTAAACTGGGGTGGTGTAGTGGGCAAAAGAAAGTTGGATTTAACCCAGATCTCTTGACTGGGGGAGAATGTCTGCATTGTCAGCATTCCGTCCATCATTTGTTTGTTGTAAAGTAGTATAGATGGCAGCAAAGACTGTGCCCCAAGTGGTGCAGTCTTCCAGTTGTGGTGTGATCCCCATTGGTAAACAGATTGTTAGAATTCTGTGTTTCTCATAAGGGCTAGTATTAGGAAATACTGCTTCGATTTGAGTAATTTTTTGAGCTCTCCAGAATGGAATTTGTTCACGTTTTGTGGGCATTTTACCCATGACTGCATGTAAAGTCTGTGGAGTAATTTTTAGTGTATACCCTTGTTGAGGGGTTTGATTTGGAATGGTTATTGGTGGTGGACTGTGAAAGTCCCGCATGACATATTGGACTAATTGTTTGTACATTGTTATTAAATCTTGTAGTTGAGTAAGTAATTCCTCGTCTGACATCTCTTCAATGTCAGGATGAGGTGTGTAGCCTGCTAAAATCGGCCATGTTACTCCTGGTGTACCTAGTGGACCGAGCCTGGTAATGTTTTTGTGATGTTTTAGGGTGCCTCAGAGATTATGCTCCTGGTTTGTGAGTGGAATTTCAATATCCTCAAAAGGAATATATTCCTCAGGTGGTTCATATTCTTTAAAGAAGTGAAATACTTTTGTTACTGGATTTGATTCTGGGAGTTCAATCCATGAATAGAATACCTCTGTCTGAAAAGATTTGTGTGCCTCTATCACGAAAACTGCTCTACCACCTCTTGGTGTTAGGCCGTGTTTTATACGTTTTAGAGTGATGGCTCTCCTTAAGTTTGGAGGGATGTTTATAACACCCTCATTGGTTTCATTTAAACCTGTAAAATTAAAAGCTGTTACGACTGGATCAGTCTCAGCATTATCCCCGTTCTGGAAGATTTTGAAAAATGTAGAACAAGTTTCAAGGAAACAAAGATAAGGTGCACAATATTTTGGAACACTGTATCCTTCAACGTTGAACAAACCAAATAGCTAATACATAGGTTTTTTGTCCTATTCAGCTTTGGCAGATACTTAACCCTACCCACTCCAGACGTCTTATGGAGTGTGTGAGTAGGGGTCTCTGAGAAAAGCACGACTGAGTTACTGAGTATCTAGTTTTAAATTAGTGCCTTACCAAACGTTTGGGTGCCATGTAGTGTAGTTCCTATTTCCCTAGAGGCTCTGCGCATTGGAATAATATACCCTATAGATTTGGCATTGGACTGAGGTCAGTATGCCCCTATTGAGTATATTAAACTTAATTATTTTGTACCAGCTAACTCAGAGGCCACTAGACACTCCTTGTAAACAAGAAGGGAGTAGTTTTTGGCAACCGCATAAACATGACAATTTTGTTTCCCTCAGAATAGTGGAAATATATAACCGTTTCACTCAGTAATCATGCATGCTTAGTTTCTTCAGAGTTACACAGAAAGAATAGATGGGCGTTTCAATAAAAGGATTTATTGAACAGTCTTGTTTCTCGTGTAAGAGATATGAGCTGTTATAATCACAAGACAGTATGCGAGATATATTATGTACAGCTTAAGCAGTCAAAACAAATAGTACTGCGCTAACATTATCTTTTAGCTATGACACATATATTCATTACATAAATAACATAAGCTAAAAATGAGAGTACTCATAAGATGCATCTCTAACTAGATCTACCCCAGTGTACCTAACCTAAGTCTAGTACTATGTAAGAAGTAGATGCTGTATTCTATAGGATGTTATTCTAATGTTTTAGTATAGTATGCCAAGAGTTCCTCTAGATTCTAGTCACCTCCTTACCTTGAGAATGAGAGAGGTGGAAATCTCTTTCCGGGTCTCAAACTCTAACACCCTACGAAGGGAGTCAGAACACTGTAAGCTGGATTCTCTGCAAGCAGGGATGACAACGTTACTTGTCAGTGCGTCAGGCCGGGACACAGGCTCCTCTAAAGTCGAGGTCTCCTCCTACTTGCTTGAGCAAGGGAAGGTATATTTATACCTAGTAGGTGCCTTGGAATGTTAGCATTGACGTAAAGTCGGGCAGAGGAAGACGTCAGAAATGAACCCTTAAGGAATAGCGGTTCATGCATAATAAATGAGTTCTTGGAGAAATCAATAATCCTGTGCTAGGGGAAACTCCCAAGAGCTTAAGGGTCTGGTTTCTAAGAACTCGTTGTGATGTTGGGGTGGACGGATGTAGGTGACCATGTCTGTATTTGGATAGCATGGTTAATGCCTAATTAAGGACTTGGATCTTATGCCTATATAAGGGCAATGCGAATTGTGCCTATATAAGGACATGTTTCATGAAAACCTATATACGGATGCCTAAAGCGGAATACAACAAGCTGAGAAGAACCTGAAAGCAGAGAGGACAGAGTCTGGGTCACTTCAGGGTGACCAGGGGCACGATAGAACAATGCCCACCAATGTCGGGTGTTTCAGGTGAGTTGAGGTGAAGCTTCACTCTGCAGCCACTGGGATCAGGAGATGTCGATGATACCCAAAGTCCACAGGTGAGCTGTCTCACGAAGGATGTCGAGTGCTGGGGGCGTCAGTGTCGTGATCGGAGATCAACAAGCCTTGGCAACTGCAACCCATGCAGTTAGAGAAAAGATGCTTCGGTGTGGACCAGCAAGGTCCTGGGGACTTCCCAAGCGATGGAGAGTCAGTGCACATCTAGAGCAACCAGGAAAGCCCACTGAAAGTTAGAGTTCCCTTCACAGGGACCCACGGGTCGACAGACCAGGGATCGCGAAGGGACCTCGAGAGGAATCACAAAATACCAGCCCACGGAACACTCATGGAGTGTAGGCTGGTAATCTTCAGTGGAAACACTGCTCGGGGTCTGGTCTACAAGTAGCCCAAAGCACAGCCTCAGGGATCACAAATAAGCATATGCTGCTGCAAATGTGCATGGTGTCCAGGGGTACCAGTTGCACGGTCCCCACAAGGACTGCGGGTCTCAGGTTTGCTGAAAGCACTAATCAACCTCAGGGAAGCTTGGGAACCCACCTCCTGTGTTGCAAAATCTTCGGAGTCCTTCAGGAGCTGCGTAGATGCAAACCGACCAGATGTGTTTCAGGTGCCTGTCTTGCAGGGGAGACAATCATTTACTCCAAGATAGATTCTTCGGTCATCCAACGTAGTGTAGATAGTTGAAGTACTTGGTTTCTGTAGCAGAGTTTCATCCAGGTAAATCCAAAGTCCTGTAGCCAGTGGTTCCTACTTTATACCCAAGGAAGGGGTGGGACAAACTCTGGGGACCCACCTATGGGAGGGTCAGGGCAGAGGGGTGGCTATACCCATGTCCTTTGTCCAGTTTTGTGCAAGAGCAGGGGTTGATAGTCCCTGCAACCGGTTTGAGCTGGACTATGCACAGGGACACCAAATTTGCCCCCAGTGCAGACATCAAAGCAGTCTCAGAGTGCACCCACCCAGCCCCAATACACTAAAGCCTGTCTGGGAGGTGGTCACTCCTCCCTGTGACAGTAAACCTATTGTCCAGCCTTCCCCTGCCGGAGTTTCGTTCAGCAGCAGGAGGGCAGACTCGTGTCTGTGGCTGGCAGCATCCATTTTGTGATGCCAGAGTCTGTGAAGTTGGTACCGGGTGTACCAGTATTGTCATATTTCTCCCTCTTGTAGGGTGGAATCATACCTCCCACACCAGTTACTGGTGTGGAGGTATGATTCCAAGGTGTTTGACACCAAACACGACATGTTTCCATGCAGCCGTTTTAAAGTTAGCATTTACCGCGAGGTTATAATGCACTTAAGTATATATGGTTGGCTGCATCACAAACAACCCCGGAATATAGGTTCCGAAGGATGCAGAGGGGCTCTGCTCATGAATGGGCACCCTCTCACATAAAACCCAGCACCCTGCCTTCAGGATTGATAAGGCCTGCCAGTGGGGTGACTGATAGGTTAAATGTGCAGTGATTAGGATAGATATAGTGAACCTATATCTAAGTAAGGGGTGCATGCACCACCTTTCACAGGCTGCTGTAGCAGACCTGTTGTGTCATTTTGAATGGTCTCCCAGGGGTGGCATAATACATGCTGCAGGCCCTGAGAGGCCTCTGGAGTGCCTAGGTACATAGTATACCATATACTAGGGACTTATAAGGGTACCTCAGAATCCAATCTGGAGTGTACCTAAAGTACATGAACAACCAATTTAGGAAGAAAGCACACAGACTGGGGTCCTGATTAGCAGGATCCCAGTCAAACTAAGTTGAAAACCATCAACCCACCAGGCAAAAAGTGGGGGTAATCATGCAGTCAGATTCCACCTTCCTACATTGAGTGCAGTGGCATTAAATTCAGCGGTGTAGAATGCAGTGTCATAGAATGCAGTGGCATAGATTAGAGTGGAACAGAGTGCTGTGGCGTGGTGTGGAATTGCCTAGAGTTGTGTGATGCAGAGGGCAGTGGCACAGAGTAGAGTGGAGTGGCATACAGTGGAGTAGCGTGGAGTAGTGCAGAGTAGAGTTGCATAGAGTTCAGTGACGGAGAGTGCAGTGTTGCAGAGTAGAGTGTCAGAGTGCAGTGGAGTAGAGTGGCATAGAGAGCAGTGGCGTAGAGTACAATGATGCAGAGTATAGTGCAGTGGCATGGAGTGGCTTAGAGTTGAGTGATGCAGAAGGCAGTGGCTCTGAGTAGAGTTGAGTGGCATAGAGTGCCATGGCCTAGAGCGGCACAGAGTAGAGTAGCACAGAGTGGAGGAGAGTAGAGTATAGTGCTGTAGAGTGCAGTGGAGAAGCATAGAGTGGAGTAGTGCAGAGTAGAGTGGCCTAGAGTTCAGTGGCAGAGAGTGCAGTTTTGCAGAGTAGAGTGTCAGAGTGCAGTGGCATACACTGCAGTGGCATAGAGTGGAGTTGAGTGGTGTAGACTGCGGTAGTGTAGAGTAGATTGAAGTACCGTAGAGTGGAGTGGTGCAGAGTAGAGTGCAGTTGCGTAGAGTGGCAAAGTTTAATGGCGTAGAGTAAAGTGGTGTTGAGTGCAGTTGTGCAGAGTAGATTAGAGTGGTGTACAACGCATTGGTGTAGAGTGCAGTGTTTCAAAGTGACGTAGAGTACAGTAGTGTAGAGTGGATTTGTGCAGAGTAGAGTGGCGAAGAGTGCATTGGCATAGAGTAGAGTGGTATAGGCTAAAGTAGGGAGGCGTCGCGTGAAGTGATGTAGTGTGCAATGGCATAGAGTGCAGTGCATAGGATGCAGTGGCATGGAGTGGTATAGAGTGCAGTGGGGTAATGTGGAGCAGTGCAGATTAGAGTGCAGTGGTGTGGAGTGCAATGGCGTGGAGTTCAGTGGCGTACAGTGGAGTAGCGCAGAGTAGAGTGGAATAGAGTTCAGTGATGGAGAGCTCAGTGTTGCAGAGTAGAGTGTCAGAATGCAGTCATATAGGGTAGCATAGAGTACAGTGATGCAGATTATAGTGAAGTGGCACAGAGTACAGTGGTTAAGAGTAGAATGGTTTAGAGTGCAGTGGTGTAGATTAGATTGAAGTGGGGTAGAGTGGAGTGGTGCAGGGTAGAGTGCAGTTACGTAGAGTGACGCAGAGTTGCAAAGAGTGTAATGGCGTAAAGTAAGGTGGTGTAGTGTAGAGTGCAGTGGTATACAGTGCAGAGTACACTGGAGTGGTAGACAGTGGATTGGCCTAGAGTGAAGGGCACAGAGTTGAGTGTTACAGAGTAATGTGTATTGGCGTATAGTGTATTGGCATACAGTGCAGTGGCATAGAGTGCAGTGTTGCAGAATTGCGTAGAATGGAGTTGTGCAGAGTAGACTGGTGTGGCCTAGACTAGAGGGGCGTAGAGTGCAGTAGTGTAGAGTGCATTGGCATGGAGTAGAGTAGCAAAGAGGGCATACAGAAGAGTGGAGTGGTGCAGAGTGTAGTGGTGTTAAGAAAAGTGAAGTGGTACAGAGTAGAGTGCAGTGGTGTGGAGTAGAGTGTAACGTCATAGAGTGCAGTGGCGCAGAGTCGATTAGAGTGCAGTGGTGTGGTGTAAAGTGGAGTGGTGCAGAGTGGAATTTGCATGGTGTGGTAGCACACTGCCACTACAGACAACACATTTTCAATTGAAATGACCATTACGTTTGCACAGACATACAGTTTTACTAATAAAACTATACCGTGCACGGACGTAAATGTGTGAAAATTGCATCATCTCAGTGTAATATGTTGTTTTGATCATATTAAAGTATTTGTTTCCAACACATTTCAGAAACTAAAACAAATGTGCTAATTTTGTTGTATTCTGAAATACTTACACAGTTAATTTAAATGTTGTTGTGTACTAGAAAAAAAACTCTTCTGTACCTGCCCCCAGTATCCAGCAAGATTGGCACATAAATCCTCACTTTGAAGTTAGAGAAAGACCTCAGTCTTTGAATGCACAGCAGATGTGACGAGATAAGAACAAGATTTACAGGCCTGCTTAAAGAAAGGAAGCCCTAAGAAGGATAAGAAAATGCCTGACAGTTGACCTTGGTCTTTGAATGGACATCGGAAGTGGTCCATGGAGTTTGCTGACTACAATGCCTGTGAGGCAGCTTCAACTGGTCTCTTCATTGCACTTTGAAAATGGTACCCATGTGCTCACCGTCATCTAGGCCACAACATTGTCATTCTTCGACTGCTCCCTTGAGACACCAGAAGATATGGTACTGAAGTTACTCCTGTAACAAGTTTCCTGAATCTGAAACCCAACTACAACTTCTCTATGGGCATTGGGAAATCACATTTTGTGGCAATGTACCTGACAGGACACTGCATTCTCAGCAGGGAGAATGTGAGGTCCCAGAGATTTCTACCTGGAGCCCCAGGTTCCTTATGTACTGGGACACTCTTTTGTCCTTAGTGCTCTGTTTCTACATGAATTTGACCACATGGCAAATTCCCATACACCCCATCCTGTACAATAATTTTGAAATAATGAACACAGAGAAAATGAAGTTAGGAAAGAGGCCAAAACAATTAGGACTATGTGCCAGTAGCTCAGCCACAACCCTGACCCATCACTCAGTGCATCACTCATCAAAGATAGCTAAGCAACACCTCAGATGGCTATTAACACAATTCACATGGAAAGGTGGTGAGATTCCTTCTTCTCATGGATGGTTGAGGGGTTTGTGCTTAACTTAAAAGTTTGCACATTATGTTCTGCGCAATCCCTTGTGCTTTGGGTAGTAACAGGATAGATGTCCTGTATGACAAAAACGTGTTCAAGAGGAGAGATAAGGGGTTTGTAGAGGAATTAGAGGACAGGAAGTGGAAGGGAAAAAGAGGTGTATAATAAAAAGCTAGAGGTTTTTAATTGTTCTTGTGGAAGAAGCACAAAAGAAGGGATTGGGAAAGATAAATGAAAAGCTCAACATGGCCGTTGAGGAGAAAACAAAAATAAAATGCCTGTGTGCAGATGACCTCCTGACCAGTGCTCCTCTCCTCAAAACCAAGAAATTCTGTGCAGGTCACTTTTCATGCCATGTTGACCATGAAAGAATGCAAAGTAGCAGTTTCTGCTTTGCAACGTTTGTTATCCCTGCACATTGCTTACGTATATCACCGTACAAGGACGAACTATTAAGCATTTTACGTGCCATCATGTTTTGGGTAGCTGGAACTTTTTCGACATGCAGGAAGTCTTGCTTAAATGATATCGCACACCTGTTAAGTAGTAAAACATTATGTTTGTACAGGCCTCCTTTGGGGAACCAGATTACCTCTGGCTGTGTAGATTTATGTAGATGCTGTCATTGTTTTTGGTCTCGGGATGACTCTGGGAACTGATGTTCTCCATTGGTCAACACACTACCTCACGCTATGCCTAAATTAAGGTGCCTGAGAAAAGTGTTTTTATTCTTCAACAGTCTGTATATTAGTAGGAGTGCACCAATGAGATGGGGTAGGGGTACATTGCAATCTGGCCAGTGTACCCCTTAAATCATGGTAGTTTGTAGTGATTCTTTGACTATTACTGCTAATCCTCCTCTGGTTAACCCTTTATGGTTCTGTGTGCAGTGTTGATATCCTATTGGAAGTGCAACAGAAGGCAGTTCAAGTGGGATGTTTGTTGAGTTTTGAGAAAGTAAGGCAGATAGGGATGTTGGTTGTGAAAGACTTTGATATGGGTGAGTATGCGAGGTACGAAGAGGAAGTAGGGGAGAGATGAGAGCTGAGAGCACGGTGATAGTGAAGTGAAGGATGTTGTTGAGAAGGCAACACTGTATGCTGGGTGCTTTTCTTCCCTCTTAAAGATGACTGAGAGCCTTAACTGGGTTAGTTATGTGACATAAGTGGGGAGGGTAGAGTTGTTCAGTGTCTAAGGCAGTAGAGAGTAGGGTATTAAGTGTAGTGGATACCCTGTTTAACATGTGAGAAAAAACAACAGGGTGGAGGAGAACAAAAGATGGAGAGGCCTCATGGGGCCCTGGTTTGTCCCTTTACAGCACCTGTTGAAAGTTTCTGTATTGAGGGATGGGAGAAAGTTAGAAGGGGACTTAGGAACTTACAAGGATGCAATGGATATTAGTTGTATGTCTGGCTTTGTGCTTGCTTGTAGCTCAAGTTAAAAATGTATTTACTTGTAGTAAATATTAGTTTTCTTGTATGTTTAAAGAAACTATAGAAACGGTTATGCTCCGGTAGATACTAGATCCAATCGCAGATTATTCACCCGCTCCCGATGGCAGACTAGATATAGAGATTTTTTTGCAGCAGTTCTCCTGCACGTTTGTAGGTGGATCATGCAGCTCTGCACTCACTCCATACTGCCCTGGAAGAGATGGAGCCCAGCGGCATGCAATCACCACCCATGAGCGCTGACATCAGTTTCTTGTCTTTTGCCTTTCTGCAACTTCAGGCAAGGAGTGTGAACAATTGTTGGTATTATTGTGCTGATCACTAACTTGGGACCATTTCGAGGGGTTTGAAGGGCCACTCTCCTCAGAATGGAGAGGAAGGAGGCCAGGGAGGAATCGATTATCTACTAGAGAGAGCATTCCCAAAGGTCAGTATCTTGTTCATCTGATATATATGTGTAACCACAGATTACTCACCATTGAAGAGATACCACAGCCATACCTCCATGCAGGTGGGGAGGTGGAGTGAACTCAGATAAAAAGTCTTTCAGAACTGAGTGGGTGAAGTGTCTTTCTCCTGGGCATGGCTGTCAAGGCAGTAGTTCTACATGAAAGTATGCACTGATGCCCACGGTGTGGCCTGCCCGTGTAAAGTGATGGTTTGCCCAACGTGGAAGGGAGTCATGACTTTTGATAAGAAGACTGCGCGAGACCTCAGCACCAATTTGTCTAGATAAATGTGGTGTAGGGTGGTTGCATTAATAGTGCCTGCAGTTAACTCACATGACGAGCTGATATAATCACAATGAGGGAAACCATTGGTCAATGTCACAAGACACAGCGAGCAGCTACGCATAAGCACAAAAAGTGTACACACAAAGAATGTTAAGATCAAATTAAGGCCCCACTGTGGAATTACAAATGGTTTGGGAGGGAACATGAGTCAAATCTTTAATATATCTCATCACAATAGGTCATTTGAACAAGGGAAATTGGTACAGCAAACAGAAAGGCCTTAGTCCTGCAAGGTCCACTGCAAGGCCTTGCAGTACTATAGATTCTAGTACCTAGTCCAAACCACCACTGCAAAGAAGCACTTTCTTCAGTTGGTGGCCTATGTAGCGACTAGAAATCTATATCAGGGGAGGTGTCAAGCCCACTGGCTTTTTCTAAATTAAGGTGTAAGTCATCAGTGTAATGAGGGGGGAACAAGCCATCCTACTTCCCATCATAATTTTCATCAATATTTTGGGGTGCACTGGGCTGTGGCACAGAGTCACAATCATAGCAAAAAAGAGAACAGAGCCTCTGTTGATAGCTGTGACACAGTAGAGGCACAGGGTTAGAGTCAGGATGTAGGGGAACAGGTTGCACTTTTGTAAACTCATAGCATAACATCCATCAAGAGCTAGCTGATTTTGGTTCGGGATCGGACATGAGCATCCGATCATCCACTGGTGCTGGCAGTGTCAACACCTGCGTCGGCGTGGCAGTGACACAGTCAGGATCCCGGGGCTTTCTTGGTAGTAATTAGTAAGGCCCTGTAAAGGGTCCTAAGGGGACAAAAGGAGCAGAGAAAGGACCTGCCAGAGGTAACAGAACTGAGGCCCTAACAATTCTGTTGGGCCCACAGGTACGTGAGGAGGAGCTGTAAACACACTGAAAAATTGCAGAACGGCCCTTTCAAAGGCTTTGAGCTGTTTCGGGGTCGACTATGACTCAGGAGACTCAGGGCCCTTCGGGACCAACTGACAAATAGTATCCGTGGATCGTGACCTCAATGGAGTGCAACTTAAATCTTAACATCATTGCACCTTCTCTTTAAAGTCTGAGTAGCAGGAAAGGGTTGAGTACTGCTTCACTTTTTAGGTCGAGCCTAGAGTCACTGCGCATGCGCTGCTCTGCGAGACTTGTAGTGGAGTAGGGAATAGAAGCCCCGCCCACTCTCTGCCCATATTTGCTATTGGCTTGTGTCATAGTCCTTCCTAAATGCTGGCTTCTGATTCGTAAATAGGCTTGTTAGTCCCTCCTTAGTACCGCCTTGTCCTCATTTGTCACCTCCCTAGGTGACTGGCAGTTGTTACATGGTACCTGCTATTTTGTCTTTAAGCACTATTTTCTTTATAGAGTTTCTCTTACTGCAGGCACAACATGCTTTGGTGTCTTCTTTACAAGAACGCCATCCCTCCTGTTGTCTGTGCTTTCTTTACGCCCCCTCCCTCCTGTTGCGCGTGCGTTCTTTACCCCCCACCCTCCCTCCTGTTACCGTGCCTTCTTTATCACCCACCGCCATCCCTCTCGTTGTCTGTGCCTTGTTTACCCCACGCCCTCCCTCCCGTTGTCCGTGCCTTCTCCCCTCCCCCACCTTCCCTCCCGTTGTCCGTGATGCCTAACATTTGCAATGCAATAGGTATCGTATTTACGTGAGTTTGCGCTGTTGACATTGTAAATGACAATGCCTTTTATTTATGTTTTGGTTTTTAAAACATAAATAAAACACATTGTCATTTACAATGCCAATAGCTTAAACTTGCGTAAATGCAAGACTTATTACATTGCAAATGCTTCTCTATGTTTGCATTTGGACTAGGACTTACTGGAGGAATTTGAGTGGGAAATGGAATGGTTGAAGGAACAGCCCTTTGACCAGGCCCGTGACTTGGAATGGAATGTACGCGAAGGCTGCAGTATGTACGGTGATATATAATTTTGCTTCCCGGTCTCAAATTATCTTTGGGTGCATGAGGGCACACTTATCATATGACTGAGTCATGTACCAAGTCCAGGCACCAAAGGCACACCCCATGCAGGTCCATAGCTAACCTCTACGTCCTGCACTCTTGAATCCTGTCATTTTCCTAGCTCACTGAGGAAAAGTTTGTAGTTACTAGGAAACCAGTAAAGCTGAGAATGGGGCTCAGGAGCTGCATCACAAGTCGCAGAAAGAAAGGAACTTAGGTCAGTGCAGCAGTCGACCTTATATGAAGGTCCGCTCTGTCACTTACAGGGCAGTATAGAGTCAGTACAGAGCCACACAGCGCCACCTAGCACTGCGCAGGAATCTTACTACAACAAGAATTAAAAATGCAGTAGGTCTCGCCTTTCATTAAGTTAAAGCCATTTGCTTTGCTATACAATACCATTAGCAAAGCAAATGGCTTTAACTTAATCAAAGGCGAGACCAATTGCATTTTCAATGCTTGTTTAGGTTTCCACTGGTACCTCGGACCGCAGTGACTTTGCATAAATCTATTGGACTTGCTAGGTATTTTCTTTTGCCTTTAAAATGGCCTTTGTCGTGTCAGTCATACGGGCAAAACATGTGTCGGCCGTTCCTGTTCTTTTTTGATTTGAATAAATACAGAACCAATGAAAGCTATAGCCATATCTGGACATTGGAACATTTATTCCAAGAAACCTAACATTAAAACTCAGCATTACATGTCTTTTCAGCAATTACTTCACACATTCTGGTTGATTTCTGGGTTGTAACCATAGACAGGTTTGTTGATCCTGAAAAAGTAATTGGGCTCTTGTCTGCTTGTGCGTGAACCCAACCAACTCACCCCACTATAACCCCAAAAAAGTTCCATCAGAATCAAGATTTCTGTGGCATTAGCTTGTAGAGAAACAATGGATTGTTTCTCAAGAGAAGTTTTCTTCCTCGGGTAAAAATTTCGGGGTGGATGAAAAAATACACAAAATAATAGGAGGGTGGAAAGTAGGAAGTGAGCAGGTAAGTATCCATCAGTGTCACTAAAATTAAAGTGCAAATCTAATGTTTAAAGGGTCAAAAATGGAATTATGTATGAAGTTAGGGACAAGGTGTAAAACAGGGTATAGGAAAGAAGAGCAAATATGGTCATGTGAGAAAGGAGAAAAGATAAACCAAAGGTTTAGGTAAAGATGTGGAGAGTACAGGGAGTATGCAAATTTCCTAAATAAAATAGCCTGAGATTTTTGAAAAATATTAAAAAAATTAGGACCCTGAGATTAATCACCTCAATATTAAGCACCCATATTTAATCACAAAGTGAGTTACCTACAGACTGGAATTATTTTGCGACTGCATCATTTTCCGCATAATTGTGGATATGCTGCATATGCCACATCATCTATCAACTACTACATAATCTGCAGATTTTAACAAAAAATATGTGCTTTAAGCTCAATCGGAGCAAGAGTTACACGTGCTGTTGCGTAATGGAAGCTCCTTCGCAAAGGTAACATATCTGTTGCTTATTGTGACTGATGAATTTGGGTGTAATCAGTACTAATGGAGTGAAACCTTTGTAGAGTCAGTGTTAACGTGTAAAAATGACTGAATAATGAAGTAATGCTATCACAAAATGTACTGCATTATGAAACTTAATATGTCATTTCTTGCTGCATAATTTTGTCTACCCTGTCGCATAATTTGGCCCTCCTCATAATTCCGTTGGCCCATGCTTATAGTCACACTGTAGAAATAATCCATATCATAACAGACCTAATTTCCCTGTTGAGTTGTTTGTGGTCTGTTTTGCCTACCTGAGACGAGGACAAAATAGTTCTTCAGAAAGCGAAGATGCCACCGTCTCAACGTCATACAGAGCATTCGTCCAGTTAATTTATTCATATGGCCTTCCAAGTAGGGGGCAGGATCAAATCATTAGGGCACTGTAACAGGCTGAAATGGCGAGTCCGAAGGGCCACGTTCCTCCCAGCCTTACCAGCCGCTTCCATGATATGTTGACTGATGTGAACTGACCTATAGTCAGGGCCTCTGGAATTATATCACAGGGGATGGCCAAATTACCTCCTGGGCCCTCTCTTTTAGATTCCTTATTTAACGAGGACTCCCTGCCTGACTAGGTAAGGCCTCTAAGCATTACCGGTAAGTAATCAAAGCATTATGTGGCATGAGAACTAAATCATTTGGCAAGACAAGCAAAATATGCATTGTAATGGGGCACATTTTGTGACCGTGTTAGTTTGTAAAAAAAAAAAGATTTTATAGTTGTTAACTCTGTCTGGGCTATGATTTAACCTCAGTAGCATCAGTTTAACACCTCAATATAGCAATAAGCAACTTGAAGAAGGCTGATCAACCTTTGCGAAAGGCCTCGCGCTGCGTTGAAACGTCTTCGCATTTTCATTAACTTTTGATCTGTTTGAGCTAGAAACAAATGTTTTCAAAATCTGCAGATTAGGCTGCAGTTGATACAATATGTGGCAAATACAATTCCACAATGATGCGGTAAAAAGTCACTGTCACAGAATTGGATGCTCGCAGCGACCCTACCTAAAGTAAGGAATTTGGAAGATCTGCCAGGAGATCCACGCCCCTGAAAGGCGGAGTCAACTGTACTCCAGCTCCGATGACCTTCTAGAGGAAACGTCCCTCCTGATCTGGGCTCATTGACTTCTCAAAAACCATGGGCCAAGATTGTCCCTGTGCTTGCGGCCAACCATGCCCCCCACCCGTACGTACTACAGAACTGAACTCCAGCCATTCCCACCCACGCCTGGCCTAAATGTCCCCGCGCCGCCGCCATGGCAGTTTTCGGTTCAGCATGTATTTGGTTCTTGAGTTAGTCCCGCGCTTCCCTGGGGTACATTTAACTCCACCTTATTGTAATAGATGACGGCCGATAATGGCCGACGTGTCTAATGCAGAATAAATGGGAGCCCAGATTTATAGCCCGGCACTTCAGTTTATGGGACACCGGGCCCATTGTGCGAGGATGGATGGTTGGCTGCTGCTGCGTGCAAAGCGTCGCGTATGGCGGAGGGAAATGGATGGACTGCGCAGTTCATAACGCGCCGGCCCGTCAGCGACGAGGGCTTAAAGGAATGCGTGTCATCACACTTGAAAACGTATGTGTGGTGCATCCATCACCCACCGCAATGACATTTATCCTCCCAGGCCCTCATTAATGCAGCGCCTTCATTGAATACGAGATGATGTATTCTGGGCTGCGCGGAATCTTCCTTTCTGTTGCCTTAGGATTTACCACTTGCGTAGAGGACAAACTGCAGTGTCTGAAGTAACTGCAGAGCTAGCTTGGTGGGTTAATGCAGGTGCGTCCTGCGTGCCTTCTGAACATCACGGGTGCAATATATGATACGTGCATGCGTTATTATCTGAAATGTACTGTGGCACAAAAGGCAAATGTAACTATAACAAGCACATAAACGTGAACACAGAGTGTCTCCAGAAAAGACATCACAGCGCGACGGAGCCAGAGTTGAAGGAAGCCGGCGTGTTTAAAAAGCAGCGTGACGAAGCTTCTGATAAGAAGCTTAGTTGCTATGACAATGGAAAGCTTGGCACAAGATGGCGTCGGACTGTCCACTGTCCGTACGTACGTGCGCATGTTCTTAAGTTTGGATGAATGGTGAGAGCAGCCATCTTTGTCCATCCCTACGCGTACATGTTAAGCTTTCAGAGAATTGATCGCAAAAGGCACCCGCATGGCGAGGGTAGCGCATGCGCTGCTATCGCCAGGCAAGACCTAAAAAGGGTCCAGATCAAGTCTCCAGTCAGGGGGTTATTCTAAGTTGAGGAGTATGCAGTTTGAAGTATCAGAACAATCACTTTATTTATTTATACAAGTACAATAAAAATGATGAAAATTTACAAAATCACCTAACTTTAGTTAAAAAGTATCTCTAATCTTCACAGGCAGTTATTATAACATATATATTTTATCTACGATTACAACCTTGCTAATGTGGAATTGCAAAAAGGTGCTCTTGCATTTTGTGTAATTTCGGAAAATGACAAGCAAACAACATGCCCAAGATCCTCTTGTGCACATCCACATAGCCTACATTTACAGTTATTGATCCAATAGGTATTTCTTTTTTCCCCATTACACAAAGAGGACTTATGTGACCATATCTGAATTTTGTGAAAAGGATACTTACGGCAGGATTTTAGCCAGTCCAGATACCTTGCTCTTCCCTCACGCTATATTATGCACAATATTGAGTATATGAATGTAATGAAAAGTTAAAAAAAACCAAAAAATAAAAGGAGAAGTGAGGGAGCAATGGTGTGGTGTTGCAAAACAAAAAAAAAAAGAACATTATGGTGGGGAAAGAAACAGACAAGGGTAGGGCGTCTGCCTTATGGAAAGAACAATGGGGCTGCAGGGGTATGGAGCACACATGGGAGGAAAACTTAGCACCGTGAATTCCCATTTTGAAATTGTTTTGCTGTTGTGCATGTGTGATTATGTACACAGTGTAATTGTTGAATGGGCTGTAATTACAGAAGGCGATGCCGACTGCGATAATTACATGCTCATTAAGAGGAATGCAGTTTAGAGATTACTGACTTTGTTAATTTTGAATGAACATTTTGTCAAATGTATTACTTTAAACTAGACTCGATAATGCAAATGTGGAATAATGTGAAAGGTCCAAGTAATTGGCATATAGAAGGCACACGAGTGGGTTACACAAAGGAGGCAATAGATGTGACTAATCGCACTTGACAAAGGCAGTAGATGGCCCTGGGTAAGATTGTGATTCTCCTACACGGCCAGGAGGTGCTAAAGGGAAAACAAAGCTACCTAAATGTAAGCAATGGAAGGATACTAGTCATAAAATCAAACGGATAGTAATGAAGGTGTGCTTCAGGGGACGGACAACACACAAGAGGAGGAACGAAAGCCATCAAATAAGACACAAGCAATAAGACTGGCATGAAAGCCGGCCACTGACATGCAGTAGGCTGACCAAGACCCACTGTAAGTATTTGCATAGTCCATAATACAAACACATAGGTCTCTTGAATATAGAAAGCAGTGGCGGTGCGTCCACTGGGGCGTTGCCCCCTCGCCCGCGCCCGCAGCTCCCCCAGCGTCTCTGAACTTAAGAAACTCTCAGTTTACTTAAGTTCAGAGAGGCCGAGGAAGAACTGACAATCATGTCAGTCAGCATGACGTCGGACCGCCCACCCCCTTCACAGAGTCTGAAGGGGGTGGGCGGTCCGGCGTCATGTTGACTGACATGATTGTCAGACTGTCACCAGGGGCATGCAGCAGCACAATGCACAAGTGCGCATGACTGGGGAAGGTTGGCGAATTTTTCGCCCGTGCCCAGTCATGCGCACTTGTGTCTCCTGTGGCTGGCACATGCCCATTAGGAGAGCGAGGGTTGATCAAAGGCTCAACCCTCGGTCTCCTTATGGGTAGGCGGGCGATGAGGAACTCTTCTCTATGTCAATACTGGCTGAGAGGGGTTGCCGCCCACTTGCCAGCAGTGATGCGGGCTGTTCCTGAATGTAGGCGCCAACCAGTGGAGTGGACCCGAGGCGGCGCGGACCTGGTCAGGTAGGTAGGATTTAAAATTTATTTTAAAACTCCCCCCCCTGCGCGACACCTCACCCGTGACACCTCCCCCCCGCGACCCACCCACGACCTCCCCCCCGCGACACACCCTTCCCCGCGAGCCGCGACTGTAATTAATGTATATTATGAAAAGAAGCAAGATAACAAACTTAGAATTATCATGACTACACTCTTGGCCGTTTCAGTTGTCATTAGTCTGGACTGCCGAGATACGTTGTGATTGTACAGAAAACAGACTTCAGTGGTTTTCTGCTGACTGATATAAAGTAACTGGCGCACAAGAGAAGAATGGTTTAGAGACAACCGACATGTTCCGATTTGTTTTCTGATATGTGGTAGTTAAAAGTGACAAAAATATTTTTTTGTGTGCTGTAGTGATGTATCTTTCTGGATGTCTCAAAGTATGTTGCTGCACTAGGAAAGGGATATTCCACCTCCCCTCCCTCCCCTCACACCTTCTTCGACACCATTATATTTAATACCCTGTTCTGAAGGCTAATGTCTTCCGCTCCCAGTAGGTGGCGCCACTGACAGCCACTAATGTGGCCTATGCTCAGAAACGATCCCCAAAACTTAGCACAGTGAATTCCCATTTTGAAATTGTTTTGCTGTTGTGCATGTGTGATTATGTACACAGTGTAATTGTCGAATGGGCTGTAATTACAGAAGGCGATGCCGACTGCGATAATTACATGCTCATTAAGAGGAATGCAGTTTAGAGATTACTGACTCTGTTAATTTTGAATGAACATTTTGTCAAATGTATTACTTTAAACTAGACTCGATAATGCAAATGTGGAATAATATGAAAGGTCCAAGTAATTGGCATATAGAAGGTGTGAGACCGGCCTCGTGGCGTGGGTCCTCCCGACCAGCCAGCTACCCTGCAACCATGCCGAACCTCGATGTTACAGCCTCCCGGCCGCCGTGGGCCAGCCTCCCGAGGGCCGTCCAGATCCCCAACACGCATGCCCGGCTGAGGGAGGGCGAACCCCCCCCAAAACCAGACCGAGAGGCGCCGATCAGTTCACACCTCTGGTCTCTTCCCCGAGGGAGGTTCGATCGACCACCAGGCCCCCGGTGAGCAGGCGTCTCACCCGCTGGGTGTCTGGAGTCCCTCCAGGACCCCCCTGAACAGATCAAAGGACCAGAACCCCGACACACCGCCCCAGGCACCAGACCCCTCTCCACGAGGACTCCGGACTTCAAAGAGGAGGGGGAGTATAACAAGGGGTGCTGAAGGAATGGGAGGAGAAGAAGACCTGGACTGACGAGAGCCTGCTGACGCTGTCGCGGCTCCTCGAAACTCGGAAACATCTGAGCCCTGCTGACACTGTCGCGGCTCCCCGAACTCTGAATCATCTGAGCCCTGCTGACGCTGTCGCGGCTCCTCGAACACTGAACCCTCCGAGCCCTGCGGACGCTGTCGCGGCTCCTCGAACGCTGAAACATCTTAGCCCTGCTGACGTTGTCGCGGCTCCCCGAACTCTGAATCATCTGAGCCCTGCTGACGCTGTCGCGGCTCCTCGAACACTGAACCCTCCGAGCCCTGCAGACGCTGTCGCGGCTCCTCGAACGCTGAAACATCTGAGCCCTGCTGACGCTGTCGCGGCTCCCCGAACTCTGAATCATCTGAGCCCTGCTGACGCTGTCGTGGCTCCTCGAACACTGAACCCTCCGAGCCCTGCGGACGCTGTCGCGGCTCCCCGAACCCTGAACCATCCGAGCCCTGCGGACGCTGTCGCGGCTCCTCAAACTCTGAAACATCTGAGCCCTGCTGACGCTGTCGCTGCTCCCCGAATTCTGATCCATCTGAGCCCTGCCGACGTCGCCGCGGCTCCTCGAACTAGGAACCTCCGGTGCCTGCTGAGTGACTCGCGGCCCGCTCCTCCAAGAGAACCGGCAGAGATTGCCGAGAGAAGCAACACCCCCTCAGCTCGAGGATTGAGAGCTGTGTGGCGGGTACTCCGCAGAGACACTGATTCAAAGACTGTCCCGCTACCCCTTACCCCTCATCACGAGACCTCTGCCGCTTGTGGCACTAATTCTGCTCCTGCCTTCCGGATCATAAAGATCCCTAATAACCTATGATAAAATCTATTATCCTGCAACAAACTACTGTGTGGTGTCCCTTTATCTGAAAATAGTAGTGCAGCGTGTGCGATCCTAGGTACAAGACCCTTCCAGGAAGGGCCTCTCCGCTCTTGCTCGGCCGAACTCGAGGAGAGGTGGGCCTCCGGGTGGTCAGGAACGTATTCCGCAACATTCCGGGGGAACGCTTTTCAACATTGGTGGCAGCGACGGGATCCGAGCCAACACCTAGAGATCGTGCAGTAGACGGCTAACGCACTACCCAGAAGAAATGGAAGGAGAAACTTCCCTAGGTGCCGCCGGCACCAACCCGAGCACGACATTCCGAGAGGACCAGTTGGAATCTTATACGCACCGAGAACTGAAACAATTTTGCAAAGACCTTGGAATCGCTACCACCGGACTAAGCACGAAAGAGGACTTCCAGGAAGCATTAAGAACCTGGGTCGAGGCGGGGACTCCCCAGACACAAACAGAAGGGGAGCCTCCTAACGAACCCCGAAGCAGCCCGGGGAGGAACGGCGCCCCCGAGGGGGGCCTATCCCCAGAGGAAATAGCGGACCGAGAAAGAGGTCGCAACCACGAACTAGAACTAGCAAAATTAAAAATCGAAGGAGAGATAAAGCTGGCCAAAAAGAAACTGGTGGTAGAACAGTTACGCCTACAAGGAGAACTTGAGGAAAAGAAACGACAAAGAGAACACGAAGAAAGAAAACTCCAGCTAGAGCATGAACGTATCCTGAAGGAGATCGAGCTCAAGGCTAAGAATGCAGAAGTCAGACCCCCGGAAACCCGACCCCCTTCCGCCAACGTGGAACTAAAGGTCCACATCCCCAAAGATGTGGTGAAAGAATACTATAAGAACGACGACATCCAGCAATGGTTACGAAGTCGCCATGACCTCCCACCGAGTCCCGCAGAAAGACTGGGGGGCTGGGCTGTGGGGCCGGTTCCTGAGCGAGGGAAGAGATACCCTGCTGGACCTGCCTTCCACGGTAATGAACTCCTACAGTCACATGAAAGAGGCTCTAGTAGCCAGATATGGGCTCACCCCTGAAATGTACCGGCAACGGTTTAGAGACTGCAAGAAGATACCCGGTACCACCTGGGTGGAGTACGTGAACTTTTACAGCCGGGCGGATCAAGGGCAGCAAGGTCTCCACCTTTGAGGAGCTGTTCGACCTGATCGCTTGGGAACACTTGGCCGCTAATTGCTTTGTAGAACTACGCCAGCACCTCCTGGACAGCAAAGTCACAGACCCTCGAAAACTGGCCGTCGAGGCTGACCGGTGGGTAAACACCCGGGCCTCCCGGGGTCCCGTGGGAGACTACGGCCACCACAGTCAGGGCCCCCCCCGCCAGAGGGGTGGAGGGAATCAAGGCCGGCCAAGGGAACTTCCGGGGGGATCCCCACGCAGCCCCCCCAGAGGACAACCTCCACCCTTTCCAGCTCCACCTCCAGCCAGCACCGGGCCACCGGGGAGGCCGGGGCCTCGCGTGAGGATCACCTGTTTCCGCTGCCAACATACCGGACACTATGCCAGCGACCCTCAATGTCCCATGTACCAGAGAACCGCCACAACAACTCCACCGGCTCGACAAATGGCCTCCGTAGCCCTGGGGGAAGAGATGGAAGACTCCGAAGAATGGGAACCCGCCGCCATTGCCTTGGTCTCCCTAGGGGACCCGGAGATGGTCCCCGGAGCACCCCTGCCCGCTAACACGAAGAAGTACCGACAGCAGGTGACGGTCAACGGTCACCGCGTCGAGGGCCTCCGGGACACGGGGGCGAGTGTCACGGCGGTTCATTGTCACCTGGTCTCCGAAGATCAGATCCTACCCGGCGCCTTTTGTCCCGTCATATCCTCAGACAATTCCGAGAGCCTCTGCCGGATGGCTCTGGTTCCCTTCGAATGGGGGGGAGTCACCTGCAAGTTAAAGGTGGCGGTACGAACCTCCCAGCCCGTGGACTGCCTCCTGGGCAACGACCTCGAGAATTCCCCGTGGGGACAAGTGGAACGAAGAGCCCATCTCGAGATGATGGGTCTACCCGAATGGGTATGCGCCACCACGCGCTCGATGACTCTCAGAGTGCCTTCCTCCGAGGAGGGGGAGGCCATGCCGCGGAGAACCGCCACCATCCCCGAGGTCCCAGATGCGCCACCCGAGGCCAACGACCCCCTCCCGGACGAAGCGACCGTTCCCGACGAGGGGTCCGTGCCTTCCGACCCCGAACCCCTGACCGAGCTCGAAGACCTGCCAGAAATGGCCCAGTGGCACTGCGAAGGAGGCCCCTCCCGAAAAGAATTCTGCCAAGAACAATCCACCTGCCCGTCCCTCATTGGACCCCGACAACAGGCCGAGGCCCAAGCAGCAGGCGACCAGACTGGCAACCACTGGGTATACTGGGAAAACGGCCTCCTGTACAGCGAACAGAAGTCGGCCGAGTTGGGATCGGCCCGAGTACTAGTGGTACCCCTGCGCTTCCGAAGTCTCCTCCTGGGCCTGGCCCACGATGTACCCCTGGCCGGACACTTAGGACAAGATAAGACCTACCAGCGACTCGTCACCCACTTCTATTGGCCCAAGATGCGAGCAAATGTGGAGGCCCACTGCAAATCCTGCCCCACGTGCCAGGCCAGCGGAAAGAGTGGGGGGAAACGCAAGGCTCCGCTGCAACCCTTCCCAGTCGTCAGTACCCCTTTTGAGCGGGTAGGGATCGACATCGTGGGACCACTGGACCCCAAGACAGCCCAGGGCCACCGGTTCATCCTTGTCCTGGTGGATCATGCCACCCGTTACCCCGAAGCCATCCCTCTCCGCACCGTGACGGCCCCCGTGGTAGGCCGGGCCTTGATGGGGATCTTCTCCCGCGTGGGGTTCCCCCGCGAAGTCGTGAGTGATCGGGGTACGATCTTTATCTCCCGATACATGAGGTCCCTCTGGCAGCAGTGCGGAGTATCGTACAAGTTCACCACCCCGTACCACCCCCAAGGGAACGGCCTAGTCGAGCGCTTTAACAAGACACTGAAAGGAATGATCATGGGCCTCGCGGAACCCCTACGCCGGAGGTGGGACGTCCTCCTCCCATGCCTCCTGTTCGCCTACCGGGAGGTTCCCCAAAAATCCCTGGGGTTCAGCCCATTCGAACTGCTATATGGACACCCCGTCCGGGGACCCCTGAGCCTGGTCAAGGAGGGTTGGGAAACGACTCCCCGGGGGACCCCTCCGGATGTGTTCCGATACATCTTGGCGCTCCGCAACCAGACCCGGAAATTCAGAGAACTCGCAGAAGCGAACCTCGAGGCTAGTCAGGAAGAGATGAAGCGCTGGTATGACCAGAATGCTACGCTGGTCGAGTTTCAGCCGGGCCAACAAGTCTGGGTCATGGCCCCGGTGAAGCCTTGCGCCCTCCAATATAAATGGACTGGACCCTTCAAGGTGGTCGAGCGGAAGAGCCAAGTCACCTATCTCATCGATGTGCAGTCCCCGCGGAACCCCCTCCGGGTTCTCCACGTGAACCGCCTCAAACCCCACTTTGTAAGGACAGAATTGAGTTTGCTCCTGGCCACCGACGATGGGGCCGAAGAAGACACCGAGGCCCTTCCAGACCCCCTGGGGGCGAAAGAGACCAATAGTTCCATGGAAGGGGTGAGACTATCAACCACCCTCACAGCCCAACAGTCCGCCGACTGCCGCCAGCTCCTAAGGCAGTTCGAGGACCTCTTCTCCCTAACCCCTGGGGTCACCAACTGGTGTGTCCACGACGTGAACACCGGCGACAGCCCGCCCGTGAGACACCGGGCCTACCGGGTCCCTGATCGGGTCCGAACCAGCATCCAGACCGAGGTAGCGAAGATGCTGGCCCTCGGGGTGATTGAACCCTCCGACAGCCCCTGGGCCAGCCCGGTAGTCCTGGTTCCGAAAGCGGCTACCCCGGGTGTCGCCCCCGAACTGAGGTTTTGCGTGGACTACCGAGGACTCAATGCGGTCACCCGAGCGGACGCTCACCCTATCCCCCGTGCCGACGAGCTCATTGACCGCCTCGGGCCGCTCGCTACCTCAGCACCTTCGACCTAACGAGTGGATACTGGCAGATTGCCCTCACCGAGGGAGCCAAGGAGCGCTCCGCCTTCTCCACCCCGGATGGGCACTACCGCTTTAGGGTGATGCCGTTTGGAATGAAGAATGCCCCGGCCACCTTCCAGCGGCTGGTGAACCGGGTCCTGTCCGGACTAGAGGGGTTCAGCGCAGCGTATCTCGACGATATAGCGGTATTTAGCTCCCAATGGACCGAACACCTCCAGCACCTCCGACAAGTCCTGCTGGCTCTGCGCCGGGCCGGCCTCACCATCAAAGCCAGCAAATATCAAATTGGGTACGGCTCCGTAACCTATCTGGGGCACCAGGTGGGAAGCGGGCAGGTCGCCCCCCTCCAGCCAAAGATCGACGCCATCATGTCCTGGGAACCCCCCACGACCCAAACGGAAGTCCGGGCCTTCCTGGGCCTCACCGGGTACTACCGGAGGTTTATTAAGAACTATGGCAGCATCGCAGGCCCCCTCACAGAACTAACCTCCAAAAAACACCCCAAGAAAGTACAATGGACTCCCTCCTGCCAGAAGGCGTTCGACCCCCTAAAAACCGCCATGTGTGCGGCTCCGGTGCTCAAAGCACCCGACTACGCCCAGGAGTTTGTGGTCCAGACGGACGCCTCGGAACACGGCATCGGGGCAGTCCTCTCCCAGTTCGACGACAAAGGCATAGATCGGCCCATAGCCTTCATCTGCCGAAGGTTGCTGCCCCGAGAACAGCGGTGGAGCACAATTGAAAGAGAGACCTTCGCAGTAGTCTGGGCCCTCAAAAAGCTACGGCCCTACCTGTTCGGAACACACTTCCGAGTACAAACGGATCACCGACCCCTGCAGTAGTTGATGCGAATGCGAGGGGAAAACCCCAAACTGCTACGTTGGTCCATCTCCCTCCAGGGGATGGACTACACGGTGGAACATCGCCCCGGGACGGACCACGCCAACGCGGAAGGCCTGTCCCGATTCTTCCGCTTCAGCGAGGAGAACTCCCAAGTGGATGGGTAGTTCTCCCCGCCTTTCAGCTGGGGGGGGCCCGTGTGAGACCGGCCTCGTGGCGTGGGTCATCCCGACCAGCCAGCTACCCTGCAACCACGCCGAACCTCGATGTTACAGCCTCCCGGCCCCCGTGGGCCAGCCTCCCGAGGGCCGGCCAGATCCCCAACACGCATGCCCGGCTGAGGGAGGGTGAAACCCCCCCAAAACCAGACCGAGAGGCGCCGATCAGGTCACACCTCTGGTCTCTTCCCCGAGGGAGGTTCGATCGACCACCAGGCCCCCGGTGAGCAGGCGCCTCACCCGCTGGGTGTCTGGAGTCCCTCCAGGACCCCCTGAACAGATCAAAGGACCAGAACCCCGACACACCGCCCCAGGCACCAGACCCCTCTCCACGAGGACTCCGGATTTCAAAGAGGAGGGGGAGTATAACAAGGGGTGCTGAAGGAATGGGAGGAGAAGAAGACCTGGACTGACAAGAGCCTGCTGACGCTGTCGCGGCTCCTCAAAACTCAGAAACATCTGAGCCCTGCTGACGCTGTCGCGGCTCCCCGAACTCTGAATCATCTGAGCCCTGCTGACGCTGTCGCGGCTCCTCGAACACTGAACCCTCCGAGCCCTGCGGACGCTGTCGCGGCTCCTCGAATGCTGAAACATCTGAGCCCTGCTGACGCTGTCGCGGCTCCCCGAACTCTGAATCATCTGAGCCCTGCTGACGCTGTCGCGGCTCCTCGAACACTGAACCCTCCGAGCCCTGCGGACGCTGTCGCGGCTCCTCGAACGCTGAAACATCTGAGCTCTGCTGACGCTGTCGCGGCTCCCCGAACTCTGAATCATCTGAGCCCTGCTGACGCTGTCGCGGCTCCTCGAAAACTGAACCCTCCGAGCCCTGCGGACGCTGTTGCGGCTCCCCGAACCCTGAACCATCCGAGCCCTGAGGACGCTGTCGCGGCTCCTCGAACTCTGAAACATTTGAGCCCTGCTGACGCTGTCGCGGCTCCCCAAATTCTGATCCATCTGAGCCCTGCCGACGTCGCCGCGGCTCCTCGAACTACGAACCTCCGGTGCCTGCTGAGTGACTCGCGGCCCGCTCCTCCAAGAGAACCGGCAGAGATTGCCGAGAGAAGCAACACCCCCTCAGCTCGAGGATTGAGAGCTGTGCGGTGGGTACTCCGCAGAGACACTGATTCAAAGACTGTCCCGCTACTCCTTACCCCTCATCACGAGACCTCTGCCGCTTGTGGCACTAATTCTGCTCCTGCCTTCCGGATCATAAAGATCCCTAATAACCTATGATAAAATCTATTATCCTGCAACGAACTACTGTGTGGTGTCCCTCTATCTGAAAATAGTAGTGCAGCGTGTGCAATCCTAGGTACGAGACCCTTCCAGGAAGGGCCTCCCCGCTCTTGCTCGGCCGAACTCGAGGAGAGGTGGGCCTCCGGGTGGTCAGGAACGTATTCCGCAACATTCCGGGGGAACGCTTTCCAACAGAAGGCACACGAGTGGGTTACACAAAGGAGGCATTAGATGTGACTAATCGCACTTGACAAAGGCAGTAGATGGCCCTGGGTAAGATTGTGAGTCTTTCTGCCCCATTGCCTCCAAATCCTACAGGTCAGGATGTGCCATAGTTAATGGTTGCACGGTCATGTACGCCACCCTGAGCGTTTCTGTTCCATTATTTCGAAACAATGACAGACGTGCGATGGACAAATGCACAAAGCGCCTCGTTGATGTGGTCTTCAAGGCACATCAAAGCAGTTTAAGGCCTGTTAGTGCAGGTGCTAACACTGTTCCGGAGGGTACGCTACAGTGCTCCGCTCAAAGCTGTAAGAATGGCCTGCACCTGTTGGTATTATGAATTGTTCATGTATATTGAAGTGCCTAATTCTCTGCTAAAGTGCTTACCTCACATATATTTTTTAATATCACCACCTTGCGGGGGATTGACTTAAGTGACAGTGTTGATAATTAAGTGACAGTGCCGAGCACCGACAAACACTGCCTCAAATTAGTCTCTGAATGAGCATTTATGGTTGTAAAAGTGCCCTTTTTTCCCTGCATGCAATCTGTGGCCGGTATTCTGCTTTCAGGTGATATGGTCATGCATACTAATGGGGTCCGTTCTACTGTGCTGCTGCTAAACTTACTCTTCTCTAGGTTGACAAGTTGTTTAGTTGCAGCAAATGTATGGATAAAAAAAGTGTGGGGGGGACAGAATTTGGGAGAGATAAGACATGGGGATTTGCAAAAGCTGTGCTTGGTATTTGCAGTTACACATTGTCATTTTAGCCACCTGCAATAATAGCTCGCCAACTGCGCAGCCTCCAGTAGCTTTTCTTATGCAGTGAAGGATCTATGTGTATTAGGCCCAGCACTAATTGCTTTATTAACCTTCCTGCTTCCTCAAATTTGCTTGACAATGCACAGTTCATCCACTCTTCTTTCAAAATTTTCTTGTGGGGAGAACACCCCCAAACCACCCCCCCATGCCCCGTAGGTTGTTCGGGCTTGTGCGCTACGCCCGCTCGCCGCAGTGCAGTACAACAATAATGTTACGCCTCACCACTTTCAAATGTCACCAGCCGCCACTAATAGAAAACTAAAGCCACTGATAGAAAGCTAAAGCTGGTTGTAGGCGAGACCTATAAAGATGCATAAAGCTGGGTTTCTCAATTTCCTAATGGAGGAGTGAGATACTGTATCTGACGCTTCTACACTGAGCCTACAACATCAGTTCAAAAATTAGCCCAGTGATGTACTTCACCGTGACATGACGTTTGACATAGCTCAAGGCACACTGCCTCTGTAGGGGTCAAATAACATAACATGCTTCTTATTCACTGTGGGTCTAGTGGGAGCCATTTGCCTTCTAAAATCTAATTTATGAGTTATCGAGAGTCTTTGTGGCACTCACCTTTCCTTCCCTCTCTACTTCGACATAATTCTTTCACCAAATGACATTCCCGTGAATTTATATCTTTTACATTTCAGTTTGTTTCAATTCAATGCCGTTAATAGCACAATTACCTCTACAGTTCGAGGCACTGGAGCACATAGTTTGTGTCTTTTCCAATATGTCAGCTAAGCCATTAATAGCTGCATAATTGCAGAGGAGATGCAAAGTCCGCTGAAGGCCTAAAACTCACTTATTACGAGATTAAAGAGGGGAGCACATTGCAACAATTTTCTCCGTGTTTAGGCACAGTCGAGCTAGCAAGGGCAGTACCAAAGTCTAACAAGCATTTACAATGCAATGGTCTCGCCATTGTCAAAGTTAGAGCTATTGGTATTGCTCATGACATTGGCCTACAGCTCTCTCCTCTAAAATGTTAGTGCTTGGAGATATGTTCCCAAAGTGGCAGCTTTTGTTAAGGGCAGAGGTGGTAACATAGTGTGGACCTTTCCTGCTATACTTCAAATTGAAACATGCAGTTCAATCTAAATATAACCATGTTTATGAATCTTTCACAAGAAAGTATTTCCCCCCCAAACAGGCTATGACAGCAGATACTAGGTGCACAGCGTCATTTCTAAAACAAACAAAAAACAACAACAAAGAAAGAAAGAAACGAGAGAAATAGCCAAGTCGCTATACCTTATTGGGAGGCGGACATAGACTGAACTAACAAATGAGTAAAAAACATTTTCTTCTGTAATCGATCTAAATCGCTACACTTTAAAATTCAAACACTCAATAGTACACTCCATTCCAAGGGGCGCAGCAGGGAGCCGCCTGACTTAATGTCATGCAAACAGCAGCTCATCCATCCCAATTGGTCTCAATCGGGTGTCATTGAAGACTTTGTAATCAGCCCTTAATCTACCGTGGGGTAATTATTAGCACCCCATCAATCCCCTGCCCTTCTCCCATCTTCCTCGCACCTCTTGCCCTCACACAGAAATGACCCTCACCCAGACAACAAACACCAAATGTCCTTTCCACCCAGGGCGCTGTCCCAGTCAATCCCATTAGAGCCGGACCTAATGGCTCTCCTAGATCAAAAGTCCTAGAGCCGGCCCTGCTCTAGACGAGAACACAAGCAACCCCACACTAGTTATATTAATTTGTATAGCACTAATCACCTGAGAGTGTATCCAGACATAAGTGAGGCGCTGGTTAAGCCGTGTGGCACAGTGAGAGCAAGGGACCCATATCAGCAGTGCTTTAAGCGGTCCGGGTCCTGCCAGTGTTCAGCACCAGCAGTTCTACAAAGCAGATGCTGAGATGGGTCCCTGTTGGGCTCTCCATTTTTACCCTCACCCTCAGGGTGGACAAAAAAATCTTAACTCTGCAGCAGTGCCACCCTTCATTGCCTTTGATGTAACTTCAAAGAGAATCATTATAGGTCTTTCACACTCTCATCAACTCAGAATTGAAGCATTTTCAATGTTATTTTTTATCTTATGCAACTACCAACCATTGACAAAGCCAATAGTCCTGGCTTGTTATAGGTGTAATGTTACTTGTATATAATATCTGGATGCCCTGACAGACGCAGCAAAATACCAGTCGGACGTCACGCTATGCTAAGCACAGATTTTTAGCTTGAGTGTTGTGAGCCACGCCCTTAACTACATCGGCCACGCCCCTTTGATGAACTCCCCCCCTCCCAGTTTATTAATCCCATTTAAAGCCCTGCATATCAGTGCACAGCAGTCGCACTGAAGCTGCACTTTGCTAAGGCTAAAAAAGGCCAAAACTGGTCTGAAGCTGTTTGTGTTAACATCTAGAGGGAACCTGTCCTGGCAGTTCGGATCAGACAGTTCCTGTTAGAGCACGACCAAGTTTGATTTGTATATTGTTGGCCTCTGCCCCGAGTGGCTTAGCAGGCACAAAAAAACCTGACTAGAAGGCGGACCACTGAGATTCATACAAGCATTCTAACCAAACCAGTTTTCTACATAGTCTCATACAAAAACATTAGCTAAATCATTGAAATTGTGCAACATAGTGATAGGGTAGTGGTTACTTTGGACCCTGCAGAAATATGTTTGCAATGCATAAGACACAGCTTTGAACCCTGGTACCCAGGCACAGCCTTTCCTCCTTCTGAGGTGAGAAACATAAGTGCCACTGTAATGGGCAATTATAAAATGAAGCTGAATGAAGCTACTGCGGTAGTATCAAAGCCAGCTACGTTAACGAAGTCTGGTAAAGTCTTTACTCAGTCAGGTTTGGTTCACGGTGCAAACAAACACGTCTCATTTGGGGCCATGCATTTCAAAAGACCATGAAAGTAGCCTCGACATGTTAATATCATAAAGCTCTGAGGAGTAGAGTTTAGTCACATAAGGATATATTTGCAATCACCAGAGAGAGCGGCCATCAAACGCCGCCAGCAGAGTGCCCTGCGGGTCTCTCTGAATATCAAGCGGTTTCTAGGTAGAACACACAACTTTGACAGGAAAGCTCTTCCCTGAAGGTCTAGCGGTGTTAGGGGTGTCTCAATGTTTTCTAAGGTCTAGCGGTGTAAGGGGTGTCCCAATGTTTTCTAAGGTCTAGCGGTGTAAGGGGTGTCCCAATGTTTTCTCCAGGCTGACCCACGCTTGGGTGAGGCTGAGAGGAAACTTCTTCCCGACACACGGTGTACATAAACCCTTTCTCCCCCCGCGGTCCTGCTTTCCTGCTGCTGGAACGATGCCCCTCCGTCCATTGTTCGCAACCTGCCCACAGTGCGTGTGGTCCCCAGCGGTACTCACCCCGACCCGGGCAGGGATGGGCAGGGAGCCTCCCGTACGCCGCGCAGTAGCCTTGGATACCCTGGCGCATCCGCTTGTTGCTGGCTCTGGGGAGGGGTTTGGCTTCCAGCCTAAAGTTGAGCGAATAGGCGACGCAGCCAATTCCATGCTCCGGGGTGTGGCTGGGCCCCGGGAGCACCGCGCATGCGCCGCCTCCTCCGGCATCTGCATGAAGAACAGATAAAACAGCTGTAAACCACTGCTTCCCCGCGACCAGCACTCAACGCCCAACTTTCAGTAAAAAAACAATTAAAGCTTCGCTACTGTGTAGGCTCCAATATTCATCGAGTCCAGTGCATTTCGGTGTGGAGTTAAACTTTAAACAATATAACACACCTCCGTGACAGCTTACTTGTTTTTTTAATATTGAGCGAGCCCGCCACGAAGGTGTTGGAGCACTTCACGTGAGCACCAGTTACATTACAAAGGACACATTCACGCACTCAAATTGATACCTGTCCAACAGATGGCGCGCGGCCGCCTCCGCACCAGAGATCTTCCCACGGTGCTAATTAAATCACTGTGGAACATCGCGTGCAGGCTCTCAGGCCCATTAGAGCCGCGCTCTTGGGCTGTAATCCTTTGCAGCGGGATGTGTCAGAGCAGAGAGACATGCATCGCTTTGAAGGAGCAATGGCGGGGAGGAAAGGGAGATAGTGACGTCTTTCTCCGAGGTCAAGCAGAAATGCCTCGGAGAAACGCAGCGTCATGTTCGGATTCGGGGGCGCGTTATTCTTTCTCTCCTCTTCCCATTGGCTGGAATGTTTACAATCCAGAGGAGAGAAAGAAAGTAAAAAACACGCCCCCGAATCTGAAAAAGACGGGGCTTAAATGGAAAAACGCCCCTCTCCTCCAATGGCTGTCCTCCGTTTAGGAAGCCAGCCAATGGAGAAGAGGGGCGGGTTCAAGCCCCGTACTAGAAAACATTAAATCTCGCGAGCGAGACTGCGCAAGCGCAGCCTTCGCTAGCCTAGACCTAAAAATGGACAATACAATGGTGTCCTATGATTCTTGAAGGAAGAGAAGGCCACGTCCCAGGTTTGAGATGCCTATCATGTCCCACCTGTAAATCCCAGCAATTGGGCAGTGTGTACCAACCATCTCCCCTGCCATAGTGGAGTCTTCTGCAGTCGTTTTCTGTCCCTTTTAGTCAAGCGTAACGCCAAGCACCAGCTCAGAAATACCACTGTACTTATGCTGGGCAGTGTTGGGGTACATGGCTCCTCCACAGTATGCCCATGATATTGTCTAAGTGACCCCAGCAGGGAGATTTCTGTCTGGTAGGCTGGATCATCACATCTCCTTACTAGCAAGTCGTTAATTACCAAAATGTATGTTGCCCAGTAATACAACCGGTGGTCAGCCATACCCATCCATCACCATATGCGGATTGTTGACATCTGTCAAATGCAATGCACGGAGGGTAACCTGGCCAGAAAAGGAGCAGGCTACAGCAGCTAGGTGTTTGAACCATTGCTTAGGGATTATCAGAGGAAACTCTGCGGGGCATAGAGAAATCGTGCAGGATTATCATTTTGAACGGAGCCACTCTACCTAGAATATGGAGGTTCCCCGTCATATCCTTTCGTTCTTGCCAGCAGGGGTGAGAGGTTGAGACTCCATGTCAAGCCAGGTTCCAGTGTAACTTCAATACCAAAATATTGAAAGCTCAAGCATTTTATCAGGAGGGAGTTCTGCCAATTTATGGCTTTGTTTTCACCCTTGGGCAGCAGCAGACGAGACTTAGACCAGTTGACTTTGAACCCTGAGGCCCCTTTGTAAAGGCCCAAGATTTGTATGAGACAAGGGCCTGACAGATGGGGTTTGGTTAGCCCCACACCTGTATGTCACACAGAATCAAGCAGGCCAGGGGCTCTGAAGCCAAGGTAAAATGGAGTCGGGACAGTTGACCACCCTGTCCGGTTCGTCTATGGACCGCGAATGGTGACAAAACAGTGTCATTTACTCACACTTGCGCAGACAGCTTGAGTAAAGGATCTCAACCTATTTCCTGAAGCGAGGATTCCCTCCAGGAAGCATGAATCACAAGAGTTGAACGCCTTCTTAACTACCGCTGCTCAATCTCCTAGTATGGAGGTGGAGGTTTTGCAGGTTCGGGGGCAGGACCCTGCTCAGTTCCTGTGACAGGAGATCATCCTGAAGAGGCAGCCTGATTAGAGGACAAATCCTTATGCCCGGAGTTCCCAATACCATATTCTCCATGCCCAATCAGAAGCCACTTGGGTGACTTCTGCCTGGCCATTCCTTATCTTTGGCAAAACCTGCAGTCGGAGCGGTATCGGCGGGAAGGAATACAAGGGGCATATTTACAAGGGCCATATCTTCACTTTTATGGCTTTAAAAGCCAAAAAAGCAGAGATAATATTAACGCCCTATCTACAAGGGAATGCTAACATGCAGTAACGCATGTTAGCACCCTTTTTCCCGATGCCGAAACTTTGCAACTCTAATGAGATGCAAAGTGGGTGTCACTGGGCAGTACAACCTGTAAATATCGCTGATGTGCACATCGCGATATTTACAAGGCGGCCCACGCATTTTAGCAGACGTTAGTTTTGGGTGAAAACCGCTATTTTCGCCAAAAACTAACGTCTGCTAAAATCCTGACTTATGTATGTTTAACATGGGGGGTGGATTCTTGTGTTACGACCACAGGGTCGTATCATCAAGCATATCGCCATTTTGCAGGGAACATCGCTAGAAAACCAGCGATGTTCCCTGCAAAACGTCGATTTCCCTGCTATCTCTGAAATTGACATCGCCCTGGAGAAACGCATTGTTAATAACGCGCTAACAGGGCGATGAATTCCAGCGATAGACGGCGATAAATAAAAAGCGCTAAGCGCGCTTTCTGTCATTTATCGCCGTTAGTTGCTGATATGCCCCACAAGAGTCCCAAGTTTCACTGTAAATGGAATGAGTCTCTGAGCGAAAGCCAATTTGGAAGCTCCAAATAAGTCCTGAGTTCTACTCTAAATGGAACGCGTCTCAGTGCTGGCAATGCGCGTTCTTGGCGGTAACAAAGTGATCAAGCCATGATTCTGCCCATTTATTCCAGAGAATGTATGCCGTTTCCAGGTGTAACACCATTCATGCTTTGCACAGCATCAATGGCTGAGCTAGTCTGCTCAGGAGCTCCAAGATCCCGCCAGGTGATGCACCACCAGAGAAATCCACTGGCATTCAAGCCATGTCCAGAGTTGCAGAGCCTTCTGGCACAGGGTCCCACACCCTGCTTCTTGCAGTACCACATGGAGGTGAACACCTGAACCAGCCTCACCTTAATGGATGGCAGAAAGGCTTTCCTCGTCAAGTGGATGGATTGCAGCTCCAACATGTTGATTTGGAGACTGAATTCCGCCACAGACCAAAAGCCTCTGATCTTCACCTCTCCCAGGTGGCCACCCCACCCAGAAGCGTTGTATCTGTCCCACTGCCATCTCTGGGTGTAGTAGGGAGAGGGTGAAGGTTTACATTGGGGCAAATACTTCCATCCTTTTTCAGCAACAGAAAGTAGCGGGAATAACAACCATAACCTACCTCTGACATTGGTGCCCTCACCACGGCTCTTTTGGCCAAAAGAGCCTACAGTCCCTGCTGTAAAGAACAGATGGTTCACAATCAGGTAATGGGGACGGTGGAATGCATGGCTGGGTTTAATGGAATCATAAGGGTTAACCCCACTGATGCTCTGAAACACCCACTTGACCGAGGCGACCCTTCCCATAAAGTGCCGGCGACTAAAGGCCTCTGATCCTCACCTTGCCCAGGTGGCCACCCAAACCCAGAAGTGATGTATCTGTCACCACTGCCATCACTGGGTGGGGTAGGGAGAGGGGCCTGCTGCGGACGCAATCTTAGTCCAGCACCTACCACTGCAGGTCTTTTTGAAGACTCCTCCAAAATCTGGACCTAATTAGAGAGATCTCGCCTGATGCTGTGCGCACTGGGACTTCAGATCCCACTGTAGAGCCCCATATGCCATTTGGAGTACTTGATCAGCAGGATGCAGGAAACCTTCAGCCCCAGCAGCCACAGGGTCATCCTCACTGAAATCCAGGACAAAGGCTGAAACATCGGTATCATAGCCCAAATGGCCTGGACTCTCTGCTCCGATGGATAGGCACAAAACTGCACTGTGTCCAAAATGGCTCTGATGAAGGAGAGCATCTGTGCAGCGGCAGCTCCTCCGCTAAGGCGGAGGAGGACCACCCCAATGCATTTTGAGCAGTGTAAAAAGTAAAAATAAAATGATAATAACACTACGTAATTCTAATTTTTTTTTCCATTTCAGGCATGTTAGCTGGGCTTCGCTGTTGTTACAGCCAGAAAGGGGAGGAGTGGTGGGCTCTAAAGTGCGCATGACGGTTTGGCCGACCAAGCAGTCTAGCGCACTTTGCATGTTCCCCAGCAGGCTGTAATACTCTGCCTGGTGAGGAACATGCACAGGTTCCCACTGCCTGTCTGAGCGCCGAACCACGGCACTCAGACCAATTATTGGCTTAAGGGAGCATGGGTGTGCTTCCTGCTTCAAGCAGGAACAGAATAGGACTAGGTAAGGCAGCAGTCTGGCAGGAAGGTAGGTAATTTTTTTAGTTTATTTTTCTATTCCCACCCCACCCTTGCTACTCGCTGTTTGCCACCACTGCATCTGTGGAGTCATATGTGACTTTGGCATGTTGATAGTGGACCTCAATAAGATAAGGAGGTTCACCATAGTTTGAAGGAGGGTGCAGGGGTGTAACACAGGCCCCCGCATCCCCCGCAGTGCGGGGGGGCCCGAGCTGCAGGGGTCCCCCTCAGCACTGTACTCACGCCGGAGCACTACGGATTAAATCCCGTAAACTTTTGTTACGTCACTGGGAGGGTGATGATTGACCGAAGTGAACCTGCCTTCAGCGGCCAGTCAATGAGGTAGGTGAAGCCTGGGATCCTCTGACCTCCAAATATGCACTGCTATCACTGCCTTCACTTTCGTTAACACCTGAGGGCAACTGGTGAGACCAACGGTGAACTGGAAATGCTCCTGTCCCACCGTGGACTGCAGATAGCTCCTGCAAGCCTGTAGGATGGATGTAGGAGAGTAGAATCTGCACTTATGTTGCCCCCACTTTTTTTCTGATATTTACACTGGTTTCTGGCTATAGTCTGGCTGGGTCCCTGCTAATCAGGGCCCCAGCCTCTCTGTTCTCTCTAAACAACTTGGAGTGCATATTAGATGCACTAGTGATTGGATACTGTGGTACCTTATGAGCCCCTAGTATATGGTACCTTAGGTACCAAGGGCACAGGTACTTCACAGGCCTACCAGGGGCTGAAGCATGTATTATGCCACCCCTGGGAAGCAGACTAAATCTGACACCACAGGCCTGCTACTGCAGCCTGAGTGAGGAGTGTTAGCACTCCTCACTGAGGTATAGGTTCCCTATATCTCACCTTACACACACATATAAACCTATCAGTCACCCCTAAGGCAGGCCCTATCAAGAGGGCAGGGTGCTTGGTTTCCATGTGAGGGGGTGCCTCTGCCTGAGCAGGGCCCCTCTGCAGCTCTCAGAGACTATTCTCTGCAGCTGTTTGTGGATGCGGTTAAACCATATACTCTTAAGTGCATTATAACCTAGCGGTAAATGCTAACTTTGGGATGGCTGCATCAAAACATGTCGTGTTTGGTGTCAAACGCTTTGGAATCATACCCCCACACCAGTAACTGTTGTGGGAGTATGATCCCACCCTTCTAGAGGGATAGACATGTACCCACTGTGGAAACACTGTAGAATCCTGAAGAGCCCTGGCATCACAAAATGGATGCCACCAGCACAGACACTGGGTTGCCCTCCTGCTGCTGACCGAAACTCGCAGTGGAGGAGGCCCAACAATAGGCATCCTGTCACAGGGAGGTGTAACCACCTTCCAGACAGGGTTTACTGTATTGGGGCTGGGTGGGTGCACTCCTTTGAAGTCCTGCACTGGGGGAGCAGTAGGCTCCTCTGTGCATATACCAGCTCAAACCGGTTCAGGGGCTACCAGCCCCTGCTCTGGCGCGAAACTGGACAAAGGGAAGTGGGTGTAGCCATCCACTCCCCTGACCCTCCCATAGGAGTGGTCATAGAGCTAGTCCCTCCCTTTCTTTTTGTATACATTAGGGAACCCTCGCCATTGCAAACTAGATATCCCTGGACGATGCTCTGAAGAAGAATCCTGGACCTTCGACGTTCCACTACCTTTAGAAGACTGAAGAATCTCCCTTGGAGTCAAGGAGTGACTCCCCTGCTTGGCAGGCACCAAAACTTTGCATCAACGGTCACAAACTTTCCCACTCCCGCCGGAGTCCGAAGTCTCTGCAGCCCCAAAAGTAGATTTTCTGACTTCTCGATGGCCACTGTGAGTTCCCAGCAAAGCTTAGGCGAGTGGACCCCACAAGTGATGAGAAACAGCAATACCCAGGTACCGTGCACTATTGTCGAGTGCAACCCCTTCACGATGTTCTATGAACTTGTGCTGTGGACCACGTGTGGCCCCAGCCTCCAGCAAGATTTCTCTTGAAAATCAGAGGCCTACCTTATCCCGAGTGACCGTGGGCTCCTGTGAAGTGAATCCTCATGAGGCATCTTTGTGATCCCTTGCCGGTTGGCTTGTGGGTCCCCTGAAGACTTTTCCACAGAACCAAAGGGCTCCCCTGGTTGCTCCAGGCCTACTTACCTTTGCTGGTTGAGTCCCTCAGACCTTGCTGGTCTGCACCGCTGACTTTCCTCATATTCCACAAGACTTGCTGTTGCCAAGGCTTGTTGGCTCCAATACGGTTGCCGACACATCAGTAAGCTGCAGACTTTGTGGGACACTCAGAATCCAGCTCCTGGTTGTTGTCGACACCTCCTGGACCTCGTGGCTGAAGAGTCAAGACACCGATGATCACCTGGCATCTGTGGGCATCCAGCTTCCTGGCCCCGGGTCACTGGCAAGTGACTTTGAACACTGTCTCCTCTGCTTTCAGGTCTTCTTTCTTCAGAATCCAGCCTTGGATTCCACCGGACACTTCTCCTGTCTTCACAAGCAGCAAGTCTTCTTTGGCTCCCATTGAAAACGACGCCGCGACCCGACACCAAAAGACACCTATGCACCCGGCTTCCCTGGGTGAGGTAACTCGAGTACTCCGGTGCTCCTGTGTGTGTTGGCTCTAGAACTACTTACCCTGTAAGTGACTTGCTTGTAGACTCTCCCGAAGTATCCTAAAACTTTAAAATTCCAACCGCGACTTGCTCCATTGAAGTCTATTGGGATCCGTGGCTGTGTTCTCACACTGCATGCGTCTCCCGTGGGTCCTTTACTTACCTGCCTTGGGTGGATTAGTGAGGCCCCAGCGCTTCTGAAGACCTTAGGCCTTCTCCCTTCTCAAGTCGTTCTTCTTATACCTCTTTTTCACTATATGGTCTGGTACGCCCCTAGGGCCCCAGCCATATAAGTGCTTAATTTGTTGTGAAATATTGATTTGTGCATATGTCCTTGACTTCTAATCTCATTAAGAGATTAGTAGAGTGTGTCTAGCAATAAATACATATATATTTTATATATATACCTGTGTGGTGTCCTTTCATTTAGTGATTCAAGAGATTAAAAGGTAAAACAAGCTGCTTTACATTCCTCTAAAGACTTAGCCTGAAGGCTGCTCTCCACAGCTACCACTAGGATAGCTTTCTTTAAAAGGTTGTCTTTAAACCTATCTACCAAGAGTCGAATTGGACTGGTGCAAGGTGGCCACTATAACTAGTGACCAGCATATACCAGGCCAACTTCTCACAATGGGGATGTGAAAATAAGCATCTCGCAGGTCCAATGCTACCATTTAGTCATCAGGGACCACGGCAGACCAGACCTGAACAAAGATGAGCTGTCCATGGGGTTTGTGGGCACTTTGGCCACAGCCATGAAAAGACTGTTGGTGATTTTGAAAACGCCTTCTGAAGCCATGGAGGGAGCAAAACTCATGGCGCACCTGTGGCAAGGGGGTGCAGAAAAGCCCAAGGAAAGCTCAAATCTTCAAAGAAATCATCTGCCTCGTCCCAGAAAGATAAAAACTGTCAAATAGCATGTCCATCAAACTAACCTGGACAGCACCCAAAAACCCAGTGGACCGTATCCACGCAAGGTGGTGGAGAGCCACACTGGTCCCAATGGCTCTGCCACCAGAATCAGTTGTGTCAAGCCTGAAATGGATCATAAATGTTGCTGCATCACAACCATCTTCACAGGCTCCTTCAGGCACAATTGGTAGAATTTGGGTGATTGAGTATAGCGCCCCAACTGGCATTTATGAGCTGCAAGGCGAGACTGGTGGATGAGAACACTTGTTCTCCGAAGGTCTCAATCCATTTAGATTCTGGCGAGGGGAGCCACAGAATCACAGGATGCTTGAGCCTCCCGCCAGACTCGAACCTGGTTCTCCAGCTTCAAGGCCAGCTGCTCTAGCCCTTAAGCCATATTGTGCACTCACTTTAGGAAGCCGGCCACTAGTTAAAACATCAGCATTTTGCTCCGTGTGTCTGAGTTTTCTCCATGAAGATTCTGCTCTGGTAAAGAAATTAAAAACCTTCAAAAAATGCTGGACCCTCAAGCCAATAGTAATTATCCTCTCAAATCCCTTTATTCAATATAAGAGTCCTATTGTAAATTGTCACTGTAGTTATTTAGCGCTTACTACCCCTGACGAGGGCGTTAAATTGCCAACCCAGGGTGTTCTGGCATGTTCCATAAAAACCTGCATCGATGCTTTGTTTTCATAATCGATCACTCTGTTGAACCATTTGTTTTTCATGTAGTTCATGTACCCTTGTCGTCATCAGTAGACCTTCCACAGTAGCCCCCTGTCTTCTCAGATCTGTGCACGATCAAAATGTCAATTTCTAAAATGGAGCATTTGGAGGGAGTGAAAAAATCTATATAGCACTGAAGCGCTGGTCCTTTTGTACCTACAAGACTAGTTTTTAAGTTTGAAACTCGTCTAGATTTACATGTTGTGTGTTATTCCGCCATCTGATGGTAAGTTCAGGAATTCCCATTTGTAGAAATACGTTTTTCAAATTCACAATTTTTTTAAATATGCGTAGCTAATTAAACTCACTGCATGTAAACGGACCACGATAAAAAGACATTTTATACCACATCGAGAGGTAATATCGTACAACCGATGCCAACGACAAATTTACTCATAAAACAAAGTGCATTTTAGAAAGGCTTCTTAAAAACTCGTCAGGGTGTATTGACTTTAAAACGGTGCTCGGGAAACTACACAAAGTCCCAGAGAAAAGAGAACTATAGCTCAAGCTTTCTAGAACAGTCTCAACTCAAAAGTTGTGTGACACAGTAATTTATCATTTTTACAATATACAATAGAAATCAATTGTAGTGAGTCAAACATATATAGAGAACTAATCACAAAAATAATTAAATAAGTTAAAATTTATTCAAATTAGTGCACATTCGGAATTAAAAACATAGCATATAATTTTTTTTTTTTTTTTTAATAAGAACATTCGTAGGGTACCTGGGCTGATATAGTCGCTTTGATTTCTGCGCTTCCCAGGAATTAAAAACCTGCACGAGGTAATCGGCCTCCCTGCAACCAACCAACGAGTTTTAGGAACTCGTTGGTTGGTTGCAGGGCCCCCTACACTGCCCGAACAACACTGCACTGCCCTAAACCCTGAAACACCACCCACAGCAAGACCCCCTACACTACCCGAACACCAATGCACTGCCCTAAACCCTCATACACCAACCCCAGCAAGACCCCCAACACTGCCCGAACACCACTGCCTTAAACCCTCAAACACCACCCCAGCATGACCCCCTACCCTGCCTGAACACCACTGCACTGCCTTAAACCCCGAAACACCACCCCCCACGACCCCCTACAATGCCCGAACACCACTGCAATGCCCTAATCCCTGAAACACCACCCCCAGCAAGACCCCTACACTGCCCGTATACCACTGCACTGCCGTAAACCCTCATACACCAACCCCAGCAGGACCCCCTACATTGCCCGAACACCACTGCCTTAAACCCTGAAACACCACCCCCGCATGACCACCTACACTGCCTGAACACCACTGCACTGCCTTAAACCCTGAAACACCACCCCCGCATGACCACCTACACTGCCCGAACACCACTGCACTGCCCTAAACCCTGAAACACCACCCCCAGCAAGACCCCCTACACTGCCCGAACACCACTGCACTGCCCTAAACCCTGAAACACCACCCCCAGCACGACCCCCTACACTGCCCGAACAACACTGCACTGCCCTAAACCCTGAAACACCAGCCCCAGCACGACCCCTACACTGCCCGGACACCACTGCACTGCCCTAAACCCTGAAACACCAGCCCCAGCACGAATCCCTACACTGCCCGCACATCACTGCACTTCCATAAACCCTGAAACACCAGCCCCCAGCAAGACCCCCTACAGTGCCCGAACACAACTGCACTGCCCAAATCCCTGAAACACCAGCCCCAGCAAGACCCCCTACAGTGCCCGAACACCACTGCACTGCCCAAAACTCTGAAACACCAGACCCAGCACGACTCCCTACAGTGCCCGAACACCACTGCACTGCCCTAAACCCTGAAACACCAGACCCAGCACGACCCCCTACACTGCCCGAACACCACTGCACTGCCCAAAACCCTGAAACAACAGACCCAGCAGGACTCCCTACACTGCCCGAACACCACTGCACTGCCCTAAACCCTGACACACTACCCCCTGCACGACCCCCTACACTGCCCGAACACCACTGCACTGCTCTAAACCCTGAAACACCACCCCCCGCATGACCCCGTACAGTGCCCGAACACAACTGCACTGCCTAAAACCCTGAAACACCAGCCCCAGCAAGACTCCCTACACTGCCCGAAC